>NC_142208.1:32284823-32437323 GCF_049639895.1 Pseudopodoces humilis
CCTGTATTGAATCATTGCCTTTAAAATAATCAAGCCCAGTTCTAGATTACAAGGTCTGGGTGTGTAAACCCTCAGCACAAAAATTTTCTCTTATTTTGCTAACTGCTTAAATGTAAAACTGTAACAGAAAGAAATTGTCCCTGTAACTCATATTTTTCATCATTTGGTCATTAAATAGTGATGGATATAAACCTATAAAGTATCTAAACTGAACCTTTTAACAATCCATGAGCAATACTATCATTTCTTTAATAGAACTCGCTGACCGTGCCTTTCTCAGATGCCATTTGTCATTTTCAGCGTGCAATAATCAATAACTTGGCTTTGAAATAAATAATATAACAGTCACAATATATTATCTTTCAGGCTGGCCTTATACTAACCATAAAACAAGACTAGAAGAGATGAAAACTTTAGGAAAATGCCAAAAATTAAATACCTGCGAGTGGGGGCTAAATTAACAAGCAGCTTTACATAGTTTCCCTTCCAAATTCATTTATGCTTATCTTCCTTTTAGGAAACTATACTTATTTTTAAAATAAAAAGAAAAATTTGGGATCACCTGATTTCAGGTTTGGGACAAATGCCATCTTGCTGTGGGGCTGGTGCCACATTTCTCACCCAGCACTGGGTCAGTGAGGTGTGTGAGCAGCAGATCCTGCTGCTGTTATTCAGTGCAGCAATTAAACACATGCTAAGTTTTAAACATATGATTGTTGCATTAAAATCAATAGGGCCCAAGAGCGCGCCTAAAGTAAACGTGTCTCTAAAAAACCAGCTGGAGTTTAGAGCAGCAGCTCCACGGTGAGCTGGCTGAATCCTGCTGAAGTTTTGGGGGTTTTCCTCAGGTCCCTGGTGAAAGCAGGAGGTGACAGGGGTGTGCTGGCAGTGCTGGGTGTGGTGGCACGTGCCAGCTGTCCCTGCAGGACCTGTGCTGTCACCTGAGGGAAGCCCTGTGCCCTGCTGTGTGCTGAACTTCGGGCAGAGTCTGCTGGAAAATCTAGACACCAACATAAACATAAATTCCATCTGCTTCCTTGGCCACCTCAGAAATCCCCTCAAAGGAGGAGAAAGGACAAGCTGGAGAACTGTAGGACAGGGCACACATAGGATGTAAGAGCAAGCTCAGCTCTGGATTTCCTCCTCTGACCAAGACTTGCTCACATCTTTAGCTGTCCCACATATTTATTTTCCCTGGTTTAATTTGATCCATGGCCAAAAATCCTTCCAGAGCTCCTGCTCAGCCTGGGCTGATGTCTGATCATTTCTGCCCAAAAGCAAGATTGCAGTTTCAGTGAGAGGGGGGAAGAAGCCAGACCTTTTTCAGGTTCAGGGGAGCAGTGCTGAGAGCAGAAAATTCCCAAAGAGAGTGGAAGCTCAGATGAGAGTTTGCATTGCAGTAAAATTTCCTGGTTCAAACCTGTGTCACAGCTGGAACACACCAGCACTAGCACTGCTCACAGTCCCCTGCCCATGTCCTTCACTCAGGAAGGGAGCACCGTGCCTTGGAGGTGACAGAGAGGGACAATTGTACAGCCCTGGGCTCCCTGCTGCCCACCCTGAGGTGTGCAGGGAAGGGCTGGGCAGCCAGGGCCACTGTGGTCCTGGCCCTGCTCCTCAGGGCTGGATATTTTCTGATTAAGGAGAGAGACACTGTCTCCTGCCTGGAAAACTGGCTTTTAAGTGCTGCTCCAGGACTTCCTGCTGAGCTTCTCAAAGGTTTGCTGAGTCTGAAAGAGCAAGAGGAAAGGGGAAGGCTTTGTGTCAATAAATTCTGGCAGTTCAGCTCTGAGGCAATGTTTCCTCAGCCATCAGTGTAACAGCTTTGGCTGCTCATTCCAACTGGAAGCTCTTTTTGGAAGCTCTCCCAGGCCACAGTGATGCCCCATGGCAGGGCCATGCCCAGCCCTCAAGGAATGCACTCACTGACAGAGAGGAGATCCAGCAGGATCCCAAAAGATCATCCCTGGGTGCTGTTTAATCGCTGAGATTTAGCTACAAACAACAGAGGCTCCTGTCCTCAGGTCTGAGCAGCCCTTGTCACTCCTGTGGTTTGAACTAATGGTAACAATTAAAACCTCACAAGCTCTTCCCTATCTGCCACAGGTGGAATTGATACAGCCCCAGCATCTCCACCCCACGGGCCACTCTTCTTCACCACCTTTTGGAAGTCACTCCATCACCCCTCCTCTGGGTCTGCGGTGCAGAAATAGCTGGAAAACAGCAGTTCAGGGCCTCACATCGTGAAGTCCCAGCCTCGCCTCCACTCCTCAGCAACTCTCGTAAACACAAATAATTAGTTTTACATTGTCTTTCCTAAGAGCAGGACAGAGGGAGCTTGAAGGAAGCAATTTGATTTCATTTTCTCCTCTACTTTTGAGCAGAATTGAAGACTACAGATAGGGAGATGAGCTGAGAGAGGACAGAGAAGCAGGACTCTGTAAGATCTCTGAGGGAAGCTAACTGGGGTCTGTGGAGCATTTATTATAAATAACACCTGCACGTGAATCTAAAAATAGTGTCTCTGTTGCTGTGTGTATATGACTGATATTAAAAATGACTGATTTAAAAGAAAGTGCTTCACCTCTGTTGCCAACCAGGAAGGTAGCTCTCTAGTATTCTCAGACTTAAATGCTGCCAGTATTTCACGTTAGGATAGTCATAAAGTTAAAGGTTAATAGGCTGTACAAATGACAGAGTTTAAAGGGAAAAATGAAGATGGGAAGATTTCTAGCACTTAGGGAACATTTTAAAAATGAAGCTCCTCTGCCTAATGTAATTTTTCCTATATTCTTTCTCATGGTGTTGATCATTATTGAAAATATTTCTATTTGCATAAGTGATTTCTCCTTCACTGCCCACCTCCGTTTGCTTTTTAGATCATCATTAGTTCCCACAGTACGTGAGTCATAATCCTGCTGCCTGCCCTAGGAGTCTGCTGCCGTGAGAAAGGTGAAATTAAAGCCACAGCCTCGCAGGGAGGATGGCCAGGGAGACCCAGAGCATGAGGAAGGCTTTGATTTAATTGCAAGTCATTAGAATTGGCAGGTTGAGGAGCAAGGAGAAGCACGTGTGTTGCTGGAAATGGGATTTGGTTGTGGTGTTTCAGATCAGCTCAGCAGATGTGGTGAGTGGCAAAAGGGTGGTGCTGGGTCAGCCTTGATGCCATGGGTGGGCTGCACTGTGCTCTCTAACTCTGGAGTCTTACAGTGAGATTAATGTGACTTAGGCAAAGACTTTTCAGAGTCCCCAGTTGTCACATCTGCTTTTGCACTGAGGGAGATAAATTCTCCCTTGTTGTCTCTGTTGGTCTTCCAGAGCAACTGGGAAAAGTTATGCTGGAAAAGGGGTGAAACACAGCTCTTTAAAATGTACTTTTCATTACCCCAGTGCTCTTCCCTCAGTCTGACCAGCTCACAGGAGGATTCAGGGTGGAGGACTCTGCTCAGGGTGGTTCCTTCTCATCTTGTCCCAAATACAGCATTACACACATCACAGGGCTGAGCTAAAATCAGCTATGGGCAACAAGTGGGAGTCCCTTCCAGACAGAATGTATTCTTACTGCTTTTGTCACTCCTACTGCTTTCTTTATTCTTACTGCTTTCTCACCTCTGTAGGTATCTGACAGTTCTCTCCAGGTGTTGCTGAAGTCTGGGTGTGCAGAGGCTCTGCCTGGGAGGCAAATAAAAAAATCTGATCTCTGCCTGGCTTTGATTCTCTGTGCCTCCACAGGTACCTCTGCCTATGGCTTTTCTTTCTCTGCTTTTCAGCAGGATTCTACTTTTCTGGAACATGTTTCCAAAAACCTTCTGGGCCTGAGAGATGCTGCAGAAGTCAGAAACTCCTGATTTATTGTAGTCTGAGCAACAAATAGGGCTGGAATAAAAGTGGTTGCTGAGCAAAGCCTCCTCCCCTCTGCAGCTGAAATGGAGAAAGCACCATGCTTTGGTGTTCCCTCTGGTAGGGAATTTTATGGCTTTGCCACAGGACATGACCTTTGATTCTGCACATAAAGTTCCTGAAGTTGTAGGATATGATCCATGCAGAGCTGCTCTGAAGAGCAGGACATCAAGCTTCCCATTCCTTGTGCACAGATCAAGGGAAAATCCAGGAGTGCCTATCCTTTAGGATAACTGCTGCCCTTGGCATCCTGCAGAAGGGACTCCAGACTGCAGTGGGGCCATTTCATGCTATAAAAAAAACCATGCACTGCACATTTTCATGAATTTCTATGGAACTTCCAGGACTATGGAATGGCAGTTTCCTCCTTCTTTCCTGTCTCAATTTCCAATGTTCCAGCCCCCAGTTAGTTGCTGCTATGCTACATATCTTCCAAAACTGTAATATTAATATAGCAGAACACGACAGCATTGAAACTCTTGTTTAAAGATGTGCAAGGGTTGTATTTCTTTTGCATGTGACACTGCACAGAACATGATTAAAATATTTTAAAATGAAAGCAGAGGCAAACCCACCACACCCTACCAGGTTAACCCTCTGTAACCTACTTTCTTGTCCCATCCTGCAGGGACTAAAATGCTGAATAAAGGAAATAAAAAGACTGCAAGGAGTAAAATGATTGCAGTGCAAAAGGTTTTTTCAGGAGTCTCTTTTACCATTGCTCAGATTAAAAACTTTTGCAAGACCTCCAGTAATTAATTTGCAGAGCGTTTTCCTTGTCTGCAACTATCAGTCATGTGCTGCCTTTGGGATTGTTTGCAGTTCCTCTTTCCACCCTGAGGACTTGTTCTGTGATAAAATTCTTGGATCCAAATAAAGACACTGAAGAAAAGAGTGGGGTTTTTTTTCCCCCATGCTGAGCCTTTTTCTCTGAGGCAGCTTTGCTGGGCTGGCTGGTGGAGCCCTTCATCCCTCTGCCTCAGCAGGCACTTGTGGAGGCATGGAATTGCTCATGGTGGAGCCTGTGGAATTGCTTCTGTGAAGAAGTGCTCACCTAAAAGAAAAGGGTCCTTTCTATTTGGTCCTTTGTAATTTCTGGTTCTTCATACATTTTTACAGACAGGTGGAATGGTTATAATGTTCCAAAATAAAAGACAGTTTTCTTTTGAAAAAGGGGCCATGCCTAAAAGTTGAGAGTGGAAAAGGCTGCCTGTAACCTTTTATTGGCTTCATTCTCGCTAATATATCTGCCTTGTACGCCAAGAAAAGTATAAACAAATGGCAGGGTATTGGTTTTTCACTAACAGGGTTTAAACCAAGGGTATAAAAAGCATATCCTATCTGCCGCTATTTATGAAACAATTAATATTGTCAATGTCTTTTCCATCTCCTCCGAGTTACACATACTGCATAAACTTTGATATATCCCTGAGAAGTACTAAAAACACCAGCTGGGGAATAAACAGGGCAATGCATCAACACAGTTGGAAAGGGAAACAATTCCCATGTCTTCTTATGAAATTCTTTGACATTAAAATAACCCGAGATGTAATTCTCTTGAATTTGTCCAAGAAGGCTCAGGGAACAGTAGACAAAGGGTCCTGGATTGAATTTTTAATCTCAAGGTTTAGATACAGTTAATTATTTGGTTGTTTGGAGCTCTTACAGTGGCAGCAAACTTCTAATTCTTCTCCTCTCTCTCTTTTTTTTTTTTTTTTTTTTTTTTTTCTTTTCCTTTAGAACACGAACTCTTTCTCTCTTGCACAATCCCACGAGCACATAGGAGCTCTGGTCCTACATCCTGCTCAGAGCAGCATTATCCCGGGATGGCCGGAGGATGGGATCCACCGCTCCTGAACCTGCGGGAAGACGCGCCCGGAGCTGGCCGTGGTACTGAAGGGCGGCCGTGCCTCCTGGAAGAGCATGAGTGCATCCAGCATCCATCATCCATCCATCCATCCATCCATCCATCCATCCATCCATCCATCCATCCATCCATCCATCCATCATCCATCATCCATCCATCCATCCATCATCCATCCATCCATCATCCATCCATCCATCATCCATCCATCCATCATCCATCCATCCATCCATCCATCCATCCATCCATCATCCATCATCCATCCATCCATCATCCATCCATCCATCATCCATCATCCATCCATCCATCCATCATCCATCCATCCATCATCCATCCATCCATCCATCCATCCATCCATCCATCATCCATCATCCATCCATCCATCATCCATCCATCCATCATCCATCATCCATCCATCCATCCATCATCCATCCATCCATCATCCATCCATCCATCCATCCATCCATCCCTCCATCCATCCATCCATCCCTCCATCCATCCCTCCTCCATCCATCATCCATGCATCATCCATCCATCCATCCATCATCCATCCATCCATCCATCCATCCATCCATCCATCCCTCCCTCCATCCATCCATCCATCATCCATCCATCCATCATCCATCCATCCATCCACCCACCCACCCACCGCTGGATTTGTTTTTATTAGCATTAGTATAATAATACCCAAAATTAATCTCCACAGGTTCAGATGGAAATCTGTTCCCAGACAAAAAGCAGAAGCGTTTTTGTGAACAATATCACACACAGAGCCCAAGTTTCCCAGCTGAAGATTCCTGTGGGCAGCTTTGCATTCCTGTTTTAATCGCAGCCCCCACCCTTGTTTGTCACCTGAAAATATCAGCGCTGCTTATCAATAACCCCGTGTGTGTCACGCTGCTACCAAGCATTCCGATCAATAAATTATCATTTCAGAGCCTGATTGTGAAGGTGAAGGGCATTTTCAAGGACATCTGGAAATCCTGATCAGTGCTCTTCACTCTCTGATCAGATTCAGTGCTTTACAAGCACCGTGGCTGGCAAAGAATCAAATCAGGATCTCTGACTGGAGAGACAGCGCCTCATCCTCTTCCTCAGAGCAGATCTGGCTGCCAAAAAACAAACAAACAAACAAACAAACCAACAAACAAAAAGCAGAGGAGTCATTCACACACTGACCCTCGAGTCTTTTTGCATTTCCTCTTTCTTCACTCCACTGCAGCTCCCAAGCACAGCAATACATAACAAACCTCTCATGGCAGCATGATGTGTACTGCACAGGATTTTCCTGACTGGAATATTTAAGGTAACATTTGATCTGGATGGGTTTTGTTATGTGGTGAGGGTTTTTTTTTTCATTGCACAAATAACTTAGATGTCACACTCTGGGAATGACAGCACATGGCAAGGATACACATTAAGCTGCTGAGGAGAGACAGCTAATGTTTATTTCTATGTTAAAATTGTTATTTTGACAATTCTATTGCCCTGTAGATATCCAACATTATTTAAACGTGTAGGATTTCATGTGTACACCCAGCTGGAAGTCTTCCACTTTGTCATACATAATATTTTATTGTTATTTTCCCTATCTGCCACCTTGAACAACTTGTTTAACTGCACACAGTCCCTTTTATTTATTTTGATTAGTTTTGTTTTTTCTGATATTATTCACAGATCCTTAATGACAAGCCAAAAATCTGCTACTGTAAAATGATGTGAAGAAGTAACCCTTGGTTTTGTTTTGTCAGTGTTTCATGTCTGCTTTTCATATCTCCATATGAGGAAGGAGTTTCAAGGCACCACTCTGAACTGGTTGGATCCCTGTGTCTTAATTCCAGAGGGAATCTTCTCTAGTCAAAAACAAAAGTGTAACTACAATGGCTGTGATGGTGGTGAAGCTGAGTGTCAGAAGTTTTGCACAACCTTCATTCAATCCTTCTGCTGCTCTCCACCAGCACTGCTTCCATCAGTTTTATTACTGATGAATTTCTGATGTGTGTTGCTAATGTTTAACCAAAATGTATTAAAAATATTTTCTGTACAATGCTTGTTTTTCTAATAGATCTCAAATTTTTCAATAGTACAATAAAAAAAAAAGCATCAAAAAACCCCCAAAACCAACAGCAAACAAAGAAAAATGTCATTGTAAAGCTGTGGCTCAAAGTAAGATAATTTGAAAATTGTGCAGTCATTTCTTGGCCTCTGATACTTTGCTTTTATAATGTGAACTTGTCCACTTATATTAATATATTTAGAAATAAGAAACTTTGTTGTTTAAGATAAAGTTTCCCCTGGAATTTACAGGTAGGTTGTGTAGAAAGAAGCCCAAAAATGTTGTTTTCTCTGTTCTGTTTCACAGAGTCTGAGCACCATGGGAACAACATGAGAACTTCAACTGTTTGAATATCTGAAGACAAGGAAGCTCAGAGATTCCCCAACCAAACGAGGGAGAAGGAGCCTCCTGTGGTGTGTGCATCACTTTGGCTTCCTGAGATTCCCAAAACACTGAGCTTCCCTGAGGATCAGCCTCCCCTGGGGACTGGCAGGCGAGGCAGAGCTATCAATAAGGGCAAAGCACACGGAGGTTTTGACAGAGAAGCTCTTGTGGAAGCACAGAATGACCCCATCATTCATTTATTTTGCAGAACCACAAGCTATTTTGGGGATCTGCTGACTGAGAACAAGCTGGTTCAGACTGTCATGTCAGCTACAGCAAATGTTTTTAGGGAAATTAGGGTGATCTGAGGATCTTTCCATGAAATTCAAAGCACAGCTCATGTTCAGTAGTTACATCCAGCATAACTCTTCTACAAGGATCTGTGATATGAACACCAGAGGCTTTATAAGCAGCTGATTTTTGAGTCAATGGGCTGTAACACTTTTGAAATCAATGATTATTTAAGAACTCCTAAAACTGCACATTATCCAGCAGCCCTGCACACAAACATTGGATCTCTGCTGGCTCTCTGCAAATGGGCAGTTTGGATCTGAGATCTGAAGGCTGAGCGTGGGTCAGAGCACCTCTTTTCTGGCCACAGCCACCATCGAGCTCTGCAGCAATTTTCTATTTCAGTAGGAGCTGGATACACTCAGCACTTTTCAGGTGTGGTGACAGGATTCTTTTGTGGATTTTAATAAATTACCTACTTATGGCCAGAAAGAGATCTGCTTCATTTGGGTTTCACCAATACCGATGTTTATGTAGTTCTGGTTTTGATTTTTGGGTGTTTTTATTTTTTCACACGATACTTCAGAGTTTATAACCAGCTATAAAAGCATTGGTCTTCAGATATAAAGCTGCAAAGTCACCATCTATTCATTTTTCTTTGGGTGTCTCTGTCCTGACATATTTTGAAAGATGAAGTTTATGTTTGGATAAGATGTTAAAGAACAGCACATGCTCTGCCTTCAAACCCTCCAGTGATGCTTCTCACAAAGGATTTCCTCCAGTGTCTTTAGCTGACCTCCATTCAGAGAGTTCTCCTGTGGAAGTGATAAATTGTGCACACATGACTAATACCAGGGTGATGAAACCTTCCAGAAATCAGACTGGGTGGGCAAGACAAAATAACAGAAGCAAAGGATATGTTGTATGAGTTTGTGATGACGACAGAACATCCTATCACATTCTATAAGGTATGTGTGTAGTGCTCTGTGAGACAGACTGTGCTTAGATCACCCCATCAGTTCTGTCCCTGTAGATTTACTCCAAATTACACCGAATCTACAGCAGCGCTTGTTTCACAAAAACATCACAACCTAGAAATTTCTCCCCTTTTCTGATAGAAATGCTATCTCTGTGAGTCAGACACAGGACTGTGATGAGCCTCAGAAATAAAAGTCTCATAAACTGAACAACCTGCTTTCTTGAAGCACCAGGAGATTCTAATATTTGTCAGGGAAGAGTCTCAGCTTGCCAGGAAGCCACTGGAAAACAGAGACTAACAAAGCCTTTCATTTAAAGGTACAAAAATGCCATTGTAAGGCATAATAAGGGAACAACTTTAACTGTTCCAAAATACCTCTCAACCCACACACATCTCATCCACCCTGATCCACTCAGCCTGGGGAAACCTGAGACACGCTTCCAAGCACAACTCCCCTGTAGTTTTTCCAGTCTTGAATAAAACATCCTTATCAAATGCATCCCACAAGAGACATTCCTTTTGATGAGAAAGTAGCATCCCTCTTCTGGGTAACCTCTGTTTGTTTCCAGCCATGCATTTCAGAAGGAGCACTTGAAAGACTGGCAGAGAAATGCCATGTTTCTGAAGAACTCAGATTTTAAATAGACACTGATAATATGAAAGGATTTGCAAAAAGAAGGGGAGAGCCATTGAGAACAGCTCAGACCCTGCAGCAGTTAATCTCTGGCACTCACAAAATTGTGTTTATATGCCTGGACAGCGTGACAGGAGCTCTAAAATGTGATGGTGGAAGGATTCATTTTGATTGCCCGGGAAAGGAGTGTTTCTTTGTGGGACAAGCTGTTAAATGTCTTCTCATCCTTTCTTCCTTCTCCCTTTGGACGTCCAAAGTCATGCAAGGCGGTGCCTCAGCATTTTCCTGGGGGAGTATGTTTAATGTTAGCCATAGAATCAAGCAGTGCCTGGGTGGAATTCTGCTTCCCTACAATATCTGGAAGTCCAGATGTGCAAACTTCTTCGGGAGAGCTCCCACTTGGACAAATAAAGGAACAAGGAAACTCAGCACTGCCCTTTCCTCAGGATGGAAAAGAGAAATCTGAACCCAAGGTGACCCACAGATTGTCACCTGTGGTTACAGTGGGGACTCTCAGGGGTGCCAGATAAAGATGGGGCAGGAATCTGGGTGAAATAAAGGCTGCAGTGGGTAATTCCTGCCAGGGAAACAGGGCTGCTGTGCTCTGCACATCCTCATCAGCAGGCTGCAGCCAGAGCTCTTTGGAGCTCACAGCAGTGGGGCACCACAGAATCACAGCACACAGGTTCATGCTGCAGCCTAGCAAGAGTGTAGCTCTTAAGAAAAATAATGAAAAAGAAGAGGCAGTGCTGAGACAGGATAAATAAGGAGATAAATCACTTTGCAATACAATACAGCCAAAACCCGAAAATAAACAATTACTTTAAATCATATCAAGCACCTATCACAAACATCACATTTATACAATTGATCCATGGGTAAATTAGCCAATTAATTCTGAATTGCAACACTAATGAAATAATAATTATCTGTTTACAATGGAATGGTACGAGTGAAAGTCTAGAAACAGAAATAAAGACTGCAGCAAAACCCACTCAGCTCCATCACCAGTGAGCAAGGGGGGAATGGTCAATACTGGTCTTTAACATCCAGATATTGCTGGGGAGGGGGAATAAATAAAATACATAAATAAGCAAGAAATCTATGGACCTTAAATAATAGAGACGGAGAAATGTTCTTTTAGAACACTGCAGGGTTTTGTTTGTTTGTTTTGTAGTAAAGAATTGCAAAGTGGGAATTTCTTTTAACATTTCCAGAAGCTGGTCTGATTTTTTTTGTCCTTGCTTGGCTTTCTACCGTGAATTGTTTGCCCTGAGGGACTCCAAAGGGATTAGAACCTCATAATTACCAAAGCAGTGAAAGATGGATGGAAAAGGGTGGGAGTTTCAGTACAGAATTATTTTGGTAACTCATATCTAAATAAAATCTTCACTGAGATGGAGAAATGCACAGGGGTCTTCTATAAGAACTTTTCACCCTTGGCTTTTCATGTAAGAGCTGCAAACATTTAACACAGAGCTTTATTTATTAATACAAACATTTAACACAGCCCAGGTCTCAGGCTGGAGCCTCAGTTAGGTGGCTATTGGCTATTTTCTGAATAAAAACTATTTACTGTCTGTCTGAGGTTTTTTTCCTCTGTACATTTTGAGGGATTTTTCCTCTTGTTAATACCTGAGGGGTATTCCCAGAGAAACTGCATTTCTTTGAAAAATTCCCAATGACCTTTACTTTGCCAGGTGCTTTAAGTTGTTAACAAGAGCAAGAACAAGAAACAGTTGTTTGTAACAGAATAATTCTGCAAACTATTAATTAATGAAATCCCATCCCCAAGATGTGTGGAAGGTACATGAAATACCACATGTGACTGGCTCTATATATATTTTCCCTCTATTTATAACCCAGGAACTAAAACTCCAGGGCAGTTTGATTCAGACAAAAAAAAATCTTTCTTCAAATTGCCAGGTGGGTGTTTTAAAAACGAAATAGCAAGAAAAAATCAGGAAGATTTGATCAAGGCATTAAAATATTTAGACGTAGAGATTGTTTCCCCTATGCACATGTGAGCATGTCCGAGTCCAGAGCTCTGAGTGTGCCAGGGCAGATTTTTGCAGTGCATGCTCAAAGGTATTCCAGATGTTTTGAAGGATGCCAGAATTGAATGGCTGAGTGGCTCCTTCCTTCCTTCCTTCCTTTCCTTCCTTCCTTTCCTTCCTTCCTTTCCTTCCTTCCTTTCCTTCCTTCCTTTCCTTCCTTCCTTTCCTTCCTTCCTTTCCTTCCTTCCTTCCTTCCTTCCTTCCTTCCTTCCTTCCTTCCTTTCCTTCCTTTCCTTCCTTCCTTTCCTTCCTTCCTTCCTTTCCTTCCTTCCTTCCTTTCCTTCCTTTCCTTCCTTACTTCCTTCCTTCCTTCCTTCCTTCCTTCCTTCCTTCCTTCCTTCCTTCCTTCCTTCCTTCCTTCCTTCCTTCCTTCCTTCCTTCCTTCCTTCCTTCCTTTCCTTCGTTTCCTTCCTTCCTTTCCTTCCTTCCTTTCCTTCCTTCCTTTCCTTCCTTCCTTTCCTTCCTTCCTTCCTTCCTTTCCTTCCTTTCCTTCCTTCCTTTCCTTCCTTCCTTTCCTTCCCTTCCTTCCCTTCCTTCCCTTCCTTCCCTTCCTTCCCTTCCTTCCCTTCCTTCCGTGGTATTGCCGCCCTACCGGGGCTCACGTCGCGGTTCCCGGCGCTCCAGGGAGCGGTTCCCGGGGCTCCAGGAAGCGGTTCCCGGGGCTCCAGGGAGCGCTCTCCTCCCGGTGTCCCGGGATGTGCGGGGCGGTGCGGGGAACGCTCCGGGCCCGCCCGTCCCGGAACGCGGGGCGCTCCCGCGGCCCGCCAGGGGGCGCCCTGCGCCCCGGGAGCGGCGGGAACGGGACCGGGAATAGCGGGGATGGAACCGGGAAAGGCACAGGGATGGAACCGGGAACGGCACAGGGATGGAACCGGGAACGGGACAGGGATGGAACCGGGAACGGCACAGGGATGGAACCGGGAACGGGACAGGGATGGAACCGGGAACAACGGGGAAGGGATAGAACCGGGATCAGCGGGGATGAATCTGTGAACGGGACAAGGATAGAACTGGGAACGGGGCAGGGCTGGAACCGGGAACAACGGGGATGGAACTGGGAGCGGGGCAGGGATGGAACCAGGAGTGGGGCGGGTATGGATCCCGGGAATAGCTAGGATGAATCTCGGGATCACTCCCGTTGCCGAACACGCAGAGCGTCAGGGATGGATCCTAGAAGCACCGTGCTCGGATTCCGAGAGCGGCAGGGACGGATCCCGGGAGCTCCCCGTGACCGAACCCTGGGAGCGCCCGGAGCTCGAAGCCCTGGAGCAGGGCAGGAACGAATCCCGGGAGTTCCCTGATCCCAGGAGCGGCGGGCCCGGGTCGTGCCCGTTGTCGCCCCTCCGCCGCGGGCTCGACGTGTCCCGCCGGCCCCGCTGCTGCCGGGCCGGGAACCGAGGCAGGGCCGCCCGGGTACCGTCGGGGGAAGAGCTCTCCCGCCGCCGCGCAGCCCCCGCCCCGCAGTCCGTCCGCTAAGTCGTTTCTGCCGCACGGCGGAGCGCAGCCAGAGGGTGTCCCGATGCCCGGTATCCCGGCGGGGCTCGGCCCGGCCCGCTCCCCCCCCGGCCGCCGGCGGCTTTTGTTCCCGGCGGCGCGGGGCGGGGGCGCGGGGGGCGGCGCGGCGGGGCGGGGGCGGTTTTGAGGCAGGAGCGGCGCGGCCCGTGCCATTCGCCCGCCGCCGCTCCCGCCGCGCTCCGCCGAGCCGGTCCCTTTGTGCCGCCGGCCCGGCCCCGCTCGCCGCCTAATTGGACTCTGTAAACGCCAGGAACGGGCGGGCGGTCGCCGCCTCCGGGCACGGCGGCGCGTCGGGGGAGGGGGCCGGGGCCGCGGCTGCTGCGGGCAGGGGCTGCGCGGAGCCCTCTCCTCCCGCCGCCTCCCGCCTGATCCCATTCGCCTTTGTGCGTGCCCAATCGCCGCGTGCTCCCCGCGCGGAACGGGGATGACATTTTGATTTCATCATTAGCATCCGGCGTCAGGTTGACGCAGCAGCAGCGGCGGCGGGAGGCGGCGGCGGGGGCAGGGGCGACCCCGGCTCTCCGCCCGCCCCCCGCAGCCCCCCCGTGCCCCCGGCCGCTCGGGGGCCCCCGGCCCCCCGCCCTGCCCCCCCCCCATGGGGGGGCCCCCCGCCCGCCCCCGCCCCCGCCGCGCCCCCCCGCCGCCCCGCCGCGCCTGTCCCCCGCGCCGCCGGGAGCCGCCACCTGCGCGCCGGGCGCGGGCTGCGGGGCCAGCGGCGGCCAGGAGCCGGCCGGGCAGCGGAGGATGCCGGAGACCGGGCAGGAGCCACCCAGCGCCCCTCCGCCGCCCCCCAAGGAGTCCTTCTATATCAAGAACCTGCTCAACGGCGGCCCCCCCAAGGCGCCCCCCAAGCAGCCGCGGGCGCTGTTCGCCCCCTCGGGCAAGGCGGCGGTGGACGGCGCCGGCTTCGCCCTCTCGCAGGTGGGCGACCTTGCCTTCCCCCGCTTCGAGATCCCGGCGCCGCGCTTCGCCCTGAGCGCCCACTGCCTGGAGCGCGCCCAGACCTGGTGGTACCCCTACGCCCTGACGCCGGCCGGAGCCCACCTGCCCCGCACGGAAGGTACCGCTCCCCAAAACTTCCATCGCTCCTTCCTTCCCTCCGGCCTTCCCCGGCGGGTCGGCGGCCGTGGGCACCGGGGGCGGCGGGGCGGGGGGTGAAGCCGGCGCTGGGGCGGCGCGGGGATCCGGCCGGTTCGTCCCGTTCTCCCTGCCGGGACGCGGGGCCTGGGCGGTGAAGGTGCCTTTTTGTGTCCCTCATCTCCCCTCTTCATGCCCCGCTTCGTCCTTCCCATGCAGCCGCAGAGAAATCCCTGCTGAGGGACTCGTCCCCCGCCTCGGGCACCGACCGGGACTCCCCGGAGCCGCTGCTGAAGGCGGAGGGGGAGCAGAAGGAGCTGGACTCCAAGAGCCCCGACGAGATCGTCCTGGAGGAGAGCGACTCGGAGGAGGCGAAGAAGGAGGGAGGCGCCGAGGACTGGAAGAAGCGGGAGGAGAGCCCGGAGAAAAAGCCGTGCCGCAAGAAGAAGACGCGCACGGTGTTCAGCCGCTCGCAGGTCTTCCAGCTGGAATCCACCTTCGACATGAAGCGCTACCTGAGCAGCTCGGAGCGGGCCGGCCTGGCCGCCTCGCTGCACCTGACAGAGACCCAGGTGAAGATTTGGTTCCAGAACCGCCGCAACAAGTGGAAGCGGCAGCTGGCAGCCGAGCTGGAGGCGGCCAACCTGAGCCACGCCGCGGCGCAGCGCATCGTCCGCGTCCCCATCCTCTACCACGAGAACTCGGGCGCGGAGGGGGGCGCGGGGGGCGGCGGAGCCCCCGGCACGCAGCCCCTGCTCACCTTCCCTCACCCGGTCTATTATTCGCACCCCGTGGTGACCTCCGTGCCGCTGCTGAGGCCCGTGTGAGCCCGGCCGGAGCTGCGCGGAGGGGCGCGGAGAGGCGCGCAAGTCACCCGGCCGCTTGTAAGTACTGCAGCCCCCCGTGCGACACACCCGGCCGGGACTGCGGGGACACCAGTGCGGGGCTGGGGGGACCCCTCGGAGGGTGGCGGTAGGAGGAAAGTCGCGGAAATTTAAGGGGGAGGAAAAAAATAAAAAAAACAAACAAAAAAATTATAAAGAAAGAAATAAAAAGAAAAATGTGGGGGGAGGGAAACGAAAATGAGGAAAATGAAAGCGGGGGCTTGTAGTGAACCCTGGAGCTGTCACACCTTTTGTAAACGTGGATGAAAACCGCGATGGTCTCTCTGTGGCTTTAGTTTTATTTTTGTAAAAAAAAAGAAAAAAAAAAAGAAAAAAAAAAGAAAAAAGGGGGAAAAGGGGAAAAAAAAAAAAAGGATAGTAATAAAAACAATGAATGGTCCCAGGCCTCTCCTCGAGATTTGCCAAACACTAATGGGAAGCTGAATTTCTGTTCCTTTCGGACCTCTCCTTCTGCCTCCAAATAATTGTTCAGGCTCCTGATCCTGTCGTGACTCAAACTTCATCGACCACGGCTTTTCATTTAAGCAGATCTTTGCCTCTTTGCTTGCCCACGTTTTGTACTTTTTGGTTTCTGTCATGAGACTTTCACGAGCAAGAAATACAGCCTCAAAGTGAACGGTTAAATACACTCGCACGCTTTGAGTGACCCTTATTTATTATCGTTTACTTAGACATTTTTAATTCTTGTTTATAATTCTTGTTTTCCTAGTTGTCGGGTTGTTTCGGGTTTTTTTCCTTGTAAAGTTATTTCAGTATCTGGGTGGGGAAAAAAAAAATCTGTACCCTTTTGCTTTCTTTTGTAATACTAATTATTATTATTATTATTATTAATATTATTGTACTTTTGAACTGTGCAATATTGTACGACGATTCTTAAAGCACTGCTTTTATTTGAATGGTGAGGAAAGGGTTTTTAGCATTGTAAAATTGCGTTTCTTCATGTTGTGCAAAATAAAATAAAAAAGAATTAAAAGCGAAGGAAAATGAGAAGAGAGGAGCAAGGCATGGGAATTAGCATCAGCCCGGCTTATGCGAATAAATAAAGGAGATTCGGTGAGCTGGGCGCTTTAAGTGAAGGACAATCAACTTTAGGGTAATTTTAATTTATTTGATATGATGTACAGTTTTCTTCTAAAGTCCATTGAGTATGTGGATTTTAATAGGCAGAAATCAAGTGAGGAGTGGACACCTCTAGTCTCTCTCTGTCTTAGTGTCTGCTCACCTGTTGTCTGACAATTGTTTGCTGTCTTCCCAAGGGTTTGGGTTGGTTGGTTTCTTTTCTTTGTTTGATTTTAAATTTTGTTCTCCCCTTTCAGTTGTACCCTCTGCCCTCTCGCTTTCTGTTAGGGATCGGTCCTATTTTTAAAACAGCCTATATTGTTATAAACTTAATGTTGTGGTGGAAAAAAAAATTAATAAAACCCGTTCCTTATCATTTTTAAAGTGTGGTTTTGGGCGGGGAAAATTAAAAATAAAATAAAAAAAAATATAAATAAACAACAACAACATAACATGAAAGTAATAATAAAAAATAGAAAGAGCGAAAGAAATAACCCGAGGGTTGTCTGTGAGCGCCGGGGCTGCGGGCCGGGGCTCGGAGCCGATCCCGGCGGGGCTCCCTGGAGCGGGGATCCGGAGGCTCCCTCCGCCGGGAAGGGGATGGGCAGCGGGGGGATTTTTGGCAGCCCCGGCAGCAGCGGGGTCGCGGTGCCCGAGTTCCCCCAGGGAGGGGTCGCAGCCTCCCGGGGAGCCCCCCGGGACCGCGCAGGGACAGCGGGGGGGGTCCCTTCCCCACGGGAGCGCCGCCTCCCCTCCCATCGGGCTTCCCCTGAACTTCTGGCCGCCCTTTCCTCTGCTCCCCCCCGGTGCTGCCCCTGCCTTCCCTTCGCCCCCCTCCTCCGGGGGCTGCCGCAGGCTGTCCAACCCCTCTGCCCACGGCCGGAGCCGTCACGCGTGTTAAAACCCCCGGCAGGGTTATTTGGAGATAGGATCGCTCTCCGCTTCCCGCAGATTGGCCCGAATCGACGTGTTGATAGCGCCGAGGGCAGGATTTGGGGCCAAAGAAATCAAAATAAAACTCAGCGTTGCGAAAAGATAATCCCGCGTTTTCTTTTCGTTTGGGATAAAAACCCTGGCAATGGGTCGTAAATGAAAAATAAACAGAGTTTCGGGGTCAAAATACGGTGGTGGCTGTATCGCCTACAAACAGAGCGATGCCTTTGCTGTTTGCAGTACCAACTTTGGGACAAGTCGCTCGCAACCCATTAAAAATATTGTTGTCATAGTAAATACGTCTTTCCATTTTACAGCGCGGCAGCACGATGTTATCAAACGGCAAGGAAAGAAAGCTCATTTATTTCTGGTCAGTGCTCAGAAAACGATTCTGGACCCTCCTGGCCCTTCCCCAGCACAGGAAGGAGCCCATGGACACCAGCGCGGCTGCGGCCCCGCAGCGCGGCCTTTGCGCGGCTGCGGGCAGCGGCTCCCCGTGCCCGTCCCGGGACTGCCAGGGGCGTTTCCCAGGGGACCGATGATCTTGGTAGGGTTGATGAGGCTCGGCAGGACTAGGATTATTTTTTTTTTTTTTTAATTAAGTAGAGAAAAAAAAATAAATAAGAAGAAACTAAGCAGTCAAAGCGGATGCCAGGTTTCTGCTTCCCGCTGCCCCTGCACACCGCGGGATCGACAGCAGGCAGATGCTGTGAAAGCTGGCGGTGAAGTTGGGCCTGTGAGCCCAGTTCGCTGTCCCCCAAGCCGTCCCTCTCCCGCGGCCGGAGTTTTCCCACAGCCCGGCCGGGAGGGATCGCTCGGAGCGGGGCGCTCCTTTCTGTCCGCATCGGCAACAAGCCGAGCCTGGCGCTCAGGCTTTTCTCAAGAAGTGATCCCAAACTCCATCCTATCCCTCAACGAAGCGGAACGCGAAGCGAAGGGTTCCGTTTCTCCCTTCGAGGGAGATGCCGGCGAGAGAGGGCTCCGGCAGCCCCGGCGTTCCCCGCTGTGCTGCGCCGCTCCCGGGCGGGGAGCGCCGGCCTGGAGCGGGACAGGAACGGCCCGGGCTGCCAAGGGACCCCCCACCCCCTCCTCCCTCACCTTTGGCCCCCCTTAAAGTTTCTGGAGATCCCGCATCACCCTGGGATGGAGTAAAAGCAATGGCTTTGAGTGGTGGAAAGAAAACTATCTTTACAGAAACAAAATCTGTCTGCCGGGGAGGTGGGTGCGATTCAAAGAAAGTTGCTTCGATCCTCTCGGCTGTTGGCAACTCCGCGACCACTCGTGTTTACTGCTGCGTTCCCGCTCGGCAAATCTCTGCCTTTGTTTGCAATTCGAGAGATAACGCGGTTCTTCTCGGCCACTGTTTTGAGCCGGGCTGAACAGAACTAGCTCGCCTGTTTGTGGTCGAAACACACATGTATTTCTTTTATTTGGTAGTAAATAGGGGGTTGCTGTGTATAGCAAACAGCGGGGGGAAAGATATAAACTTCCCGGCCACGAGATTTGGGGATTGAGAAGTTTTGCGTTCCAGAGGGCTGGAGCAGGGAGCGGGGGGCTCGGAGTCGTTCGGCCCCTCCAGCAGCCTCACGCTCCCGGCAACCCACTTTGGGAGGTTGGTATTTTTTTATCCTAATAATTATTGGTAATTTTTTTTTTTAGCCGAGTATTTTAAAATTTTCTGGTACAGGTCGGTGGGGTTTGTTTGGGAAATGCTGTCGGTGCAGAACGGGCGGCAGAAGTGGAGACACGCAGAGCCGCTCCGAGGGAATAATCCCGCTTTAAAACAGTGGTGGAAAACCCTGTGGGTTTGGGTTTCAGGGTTGTTGGGTTTTTTTTCCCCAAATATGCTGCAAGTGTCTCTGTAATAATCACTTTACTCTATCGACTTGGCATAGTGTGCTAACGGAATGAGAAGACCATTAAGAGCATTAACAGATTGGTACAGCATAATGCTTCAGTTCATATTGATCGTAAAACGTCTGTAAAATATTGTTTCAAATGAATCTATTGTTCCTGCGCTCTTTCGGCGGTGTTGATGACCTTGGTTTGTTCTCCCACATCCAAATTATTCTTCCGCCGCTCCCGTACGGTTGGGGACCGGCCAGCGGGACCTGCCGCCGCCGTCCCCGCGGACCTTCACCTATCCAAAAGCGTGGTTTGAGGGGTCAGAATCACCTCAAAAATAAGAAAACATTAGAAATCGTTTCTGTAGGAGGGACGGGACCTGGTGTGAGTGTGCCCTGCGTGTGGGGAGCGGCTCGCCCGAGCCTCCCTCCGCTCCGCGTTGTGCGCGGCTGCCGAGAGAAAACCTCTCCCGGGATCACCTCCCCGGGAAGCCCCAGGAGTTGCTCAGAGGAGACTTTCGAAGCTGTTTAGACGAATATCAAGTCGAAGGGGATGTAGATCCTGCGGGCAGCCCCCAGCCCACATCCCGCGGGGCCGGCTCGGCCCGGGGTGTCCTGGGGGGACCCCGAGGAGCGCAGCCCGGGGCCTTTGGTGACCCTGCCGAGCTGCTCGTGCATATTTTACCGCCCAAATCAGCCAATCCCTCTCGATCTGAGCGATGCCTCGGATTTCAAACTCCCTGGCCCCACTCCCTGCCTCGCTGGAAGGGGCCGTGGCACGGCTGTTCCCCCGTGGGGACACGCGTGTCGCCGGGCAGAGCTCGGAGCGGCCCCGGCGCTCGCTCCCGCGGCTGTGGGAAGCGGCCGCTCGACAGGAATGAAACATCCGCTTCCCTCAGGTTTGGTCACCTGGTCTCGGAGCTCTCCTAAGCTCCGATATTTTAAATAAATATAAAGAATCTCTTGCTCTCCTCAGCTCTATTCGCCTTCATGATAGAGTGGAACCATCAGATTTTCATCAAAGTTCTATTAAGTGAAACATAGGTTGCAGGGCACCCTCTGATTGAAACAGTTTAAATTTTAATTGTGTTTTTAATTTGACATATAGTTGCAGAAAGGAATGACACTACAACGCCAAGGGGCGGTCGATTTTCTTAATTTCTCCCAGAGGAATTGATGAGTCTATCAGGCCACTAGATTGGAAACACATTAAAGCTCTCTGGTTAGGTTGTTAATTGGAACTTGATGGATAGGGGGCCTTGGATAGGCTATGCTGATCCAATCTTCATGACTTTCTGTTTTCCAATAAATTACACGATTCATTTTCCAGCCACAGATTACATAAATTGTACACCTCTAGGGCTCTCTTTTTCAAATAGGGAGCCCTTTTCCCCAAAAGCCTATTGCGAGATGTCATTTGCACCAAAAAACGAGCAGCAGAGGCTCTTGAATGAAAATCGAAACATAATCAACGTTTATACTTAGAAAATTTATTGAGATCATTTTCTCTGGTATTTCCTTATTTTAAAGTTTGGACGCGCCATATATCATAATCCACACGTGTAAAGGGGACTGTGTTTAATATTTATCGAAGCTTGATTCCAAGATCAAACTTGTTTATGACTTCATCTGTCATTTCAGAGGGAACCTTCTCCCGATATTACGGCCGCTCAACAAGCCTATTTTCCGAGTGCTGCAAAAGCAGCGGAGATCAATTTTTATTAGGCTCCCTTTGAAAGCTTGCTCAGGGCCACTTTAATATCGAGCATTGTAATAATCTGGAGATCTAAACTTTAAGCGTTCGCTCTGTCTTTCAAAGTTTATCTTTGCCGTGGCGTTTGATCATCGGTGCCCCGACGGGACGGGCCGCGGGGAGGGAGAGGGGAGAGCGGCCAGCTGCGGGTTACTCCCACGAAAAACCCTTCCCGTGGCCTGCAGCCCCTGCCCTGATGAATATTTGATCAGATGATAATGAGAGCTCGGCTGGGCCGCTCCGGCCCGCCGTTCCTCCCTTCCCGACAGCGCATCCCGCAGAATCTGCTTGGCTTCCTTCCCTCCCGAGCGGAGCGGCCGCTTTCTAAGTTTGGCTTAAATAGTCATTTCAGGGAAATGTGGTGTTTTTCTGGCTGTGGCCGAGCAGAGCTCACGCTGCCCGCAGCGCTTGTTCATGCCCGCCCAGCACCCATCTCTCCGGCCAAACTTCGGAGCGTCCCCTCGGCCCGGCCGCAGCCACTCGTGCGGCTCCCAGGGGCAGGAGCCTCTCCCTGGGGAAGGGAGGGCAGTGCCAGGGGCACGCTGTGCTGGTGGCCTTCGAAGGGACGGAGCTGCCGTGGGCGGCAGCTGGAGACCAGCGGTGCCACCGCAGTGTCACGTCGGGGGCTGCCGGAGGAGCGGGGTGGCCCTTCTGTCGCCTTCCCTCCCTGCACCGGGCCCGTCCCCGAGCGGGAGCCGAGGGCTGGCAGCCCCCAGGGGCTCTCCCAGGTCGGGCAGGTCCCCTGGACGGTTCTGACTCGGAGCCCACTTGCCCCGCTCCCCGCCCCGGGAGGGCTGCGGGGTCTGGGTGCGGGGCCAGCCGGGGCGGCAGAGAGGGATGAAGGACGATTTCTTAAATTGTATTTCAGTGCGGGGTCTTTCCGGGTTAATGAGCTGACATCATGATTAAAGCTGACCATTTGTAATGTGTCGCGACCCTGTTGAAAAGCACTGAAAAGGTTAATGTGGTAAAACAGGACAGCACCTGCCCCTCAGAGGGAGAGGAGGAGCTGGAACACTTTTCCTAATCAATTAGTCCATTAATGAGTCTATCAAGTAGTTAAGTAGTTAAAGATTATGCCGCTGGTCTGGGTAACAGTCGTCATCTCGCTATACCTAATTATATTATATGTACTTTATTCAATATACCGGACATAATATGGTGACTCGGAGTTAATGAAAATGTCATTTTAAAACGTCTTGACATTTGTCTCTATTGATTTGTATATTTCCATCTCATTCTTTGCTTTCCCCTATTTGATTTTCTTCTTTTTTTTCTTTTTTTTTTTTTTTTGGAGGGGGGATTTATTTCTGGAGAGAGGGAATGACCGCACCGTGGGGGGAGGAATCAACAGCTGGAGCTCGCAGAGACCCCCGGCCCATCCCTCTCGGGCAACCCAGGGTTAAAAACCCCGTGCCACGGCCCCTGCCAAGGCCAAGGATATCGCACCTGGACACGGATGCGACCAAACCCACCAGGATTTCCGAGCTGCAGCAGCGCTTCCCACTCGCTCCCCTCCGCAGGAGCCTCACCGGCCGTAGCGGGGGCTGCAGCAGTCGGGGACGGCTGCGGGCTCGGGGACAGCCCCACCCACGGCCACGGGTGTCCGCAGGGGAGGAGGGCCCAGGGAGGGAGCTCATCCCTTTGCAGCCGCGGCAGCGGGGAAATGGAGAGGGCTACAGGGGAAGCGTGGGGCTGGGGTAGTGGGGCAACTCGGGGACCAGTCTGGCACTTTCCACAGCGGCCCCGTTACCGGGGCTCCTTCCTGAGGCTTCCCGGGGCGGGAGGAGGCACCGATCCCGCGCCGGCAGGATCCCAGCTCCCGGTCCCAGGCAGCCGTCGGGGCTCGATCTCCGCCTGGTACCTCAGGGAAAAGGGGGCTCCAGACCCCAGAACCGCGGGCCTGGGGAGGCTCTCGGGCTCCCAGCTGCCGCTCCGTCTGCTCTAAGGAAAGTGGTGGATCCTGGCGGGGTCCTTGCCCTCGGCCCCACGTTCCCTTTGGAACAGGTGGGACACAACAGCTGCCACCTGCAGGTTTTTCCTTCCGAGGGCAGGAAGAGGTTTTTCCTTTCCGAGGAAGGAAAAAGCTGCGATGGGTGTGATTTACACCCACCCCGCAAGGGAAGAGCCCCTGAGTGCTGACAAAGTTTATTTGGAAATGCAGCGGCACGTACCATCCCTCCCTGCTCCCCACGGCTTCCAGGCCCTGGGATGGAAACGCGGGAGGAATTTCGCGGGACATTTGTCACCGGCTGCAGCGCAAATCCCGGATTCTGGAAGGTTTCCCAGTGCTGCCGAGCAGGCAACACACTGTGACAGTTTTTTTTTTTCCCTCTAATGAGGAGAAGGGTAAAGATCCCCGGATATGCACAAGGTGTTTATCCCGACACCCCCCGCCCCCGGCCGGCATAAGCCATTCAGCCCACGTCGCTGTCGCCCACTCGAGGTGGAGGGCAGGAGGGATGGCGGGCGGCCAGCAGCTCTCCTCCGGGGGTGCGGGGTCAGCGTAGCCCCCGGGAACGGCGGCGACGACCCGGCGGGGATCCCCCCTCCCCGCACCTCCCCATTCCCGGACCCCGCGGGTTTCCAAACTTTCCGTGGCCGCCGCAGTCGTGATTGGCGAGGCGGAGGCCACCTCCATGCAAATGAAGCCCCGCCGCCCGCCGCCCGCAGATCAATAGGGACGCGGGGGAAGGAGCATGCATTCCGCCTGGGCCGGCGCGGGGAGAGCCGGCCGCCGCACGCCCCAAGCGCCCCCCGAAACACCCCCCTGCGAGCGCTCCCCGCAGGTTGCCGGGGCACCCCCCTCCCGTGAGCCCCGAGCCCCTCTAAAGCGACAGCTTCCCTCCTCTGCTTTCTTATGAACCCAGGATGAGCAGCAAAGAAGACCCGAGCAAGTGCTGTCCGGCGGCTGCTCCCATCTCCAGTTTCACCATCCAGTCCATCCTGGGCAGCGGCAGTTCCGAGCCCCCCCGGGAAGCCGGCGACAGAGCGCCCGCCTGGCCCGCCCGCGCCCGGACCCTCTCCCTGTCCTCGGAGGACGAGGAGCCGGAGGAGAGCTGGAAGCACCGCGGCTGCTTCTGCCCCGAGGCTCAGGGCCCCGCCGAGGCGTGCCACAAGCACCAGCCCCTCAGCTTCACCTGTCTCGGTGAGTAGCCGGAGGGATGGGACGGGGCGGACGGGCCCCGCCGGGGAGCCCCCGGTCCGGCCCCCGCCGGGAAGAGGGAGGCGGGGGCACGTCGCACCTTCTCTGCTTTCGGGGCACAGAGTATTTGCGCCGTCCGTGGGTGAAGCGGGGAGGAAAGACCTCCAGAAAAATGGGGTGGCTTTTTTTTTCTTTTTTCTTTTCCACCCCATCCGGCGAGGATTTCCCCGAGGGATGCGGTGCAATCGATAACGCTCGTTTTCTTAGATTCCGATTACGGCGCTCGGGCAGAGGAAGAACGACGTTTATTTATTTATTTATTTATTTAGTATTATTTCTGAATAAACGGTCTGTGAAATGCGATGCTGTAAAGTAAAATTTGCTGGCTCGTGTCGGATAGGAAGCCTGGTACACAGATATTTTCACTGTGGCACGCACACCCACCTGTCCATCCATCCATCCATCCATCCATCCATCCATCCATCCATCCATCCATCCATCCATCCATCCCTCCATCCATCCATCCATCCATCCATCCATCCATCCATCCATCCATCCATCCATCCATCCATCCATCCATCCATCCATCCCTCCATCCACACATCCATCCGAGGGACAGGGATACCCAGGAGAGGATGGCCTCCCCTGGCGTCGGTCGTGTGTGCCCCCGGGAGCAGAGGCGGCGGCTCCCCGCCCGGGGTCTCTCCTCCGTCCTTTTTCCCTCCGGGACGGGGGGCTCGGCCGTCGGGGGTCCCGGTGCCGGCCGCCGTGCGACCCCCGCGCTGTCGCTCTGTTGCAGGCAGCGCCAAGGGGAGCGGAGCGGCGGCGGCGGGCAGCGGGGAGCGGGGGACCTTCCTCTCGCCTCCCCAGCAGGACTGTAAGGACGAGAAGGAGAAGCCGCTGGGACCCTCCTCGCCTTCCTGCGGGGACCGACAGCGCGACGGCGGGGACCGGCAGGCCGGAGCCGCCAAGAAGAAGACGCGCACGGTGTTCAGCCGCAGCCAGGTCTATCAGCTGGAGTCCACTTTCGACATGAAGCGCTACCTGAGCAGCTCGGAGCGGGCCTGCCTGGCCTCCAGCCTGCAGCTCACCGAGACCCAGGTGAAGACCTGGTTCCAGAACCGCAGGAACAAGTGGAAACGGCAGCTCTCGGCCGAACTGGAGGCGGCCAACATGGCCCACGCCTCGGCGCAGACTCTGGTGGGGATGCCGCTGGTGTTCAGAGACAATTCCCTCCTCCGAGTGCCGGTGCCCCGGTCCATCGCCTTCCCCGCCCCTCTCTACTACCCCGGCAGCAACCTCTCGGCCTTACCGCTCTACAACCTCTACAACAAGATCGACTACTGAGCCCCGCGCCCCCCGCCCCGCGCCCGCCCCGACGGGACCCGCACCGGGAGCGGGGCCGGGGCCGCCGCGGGGGCTCCGTGCGGGGGCTCAGGCCGCCCCCACGGAGGGGACACAGCACCGAAACTGATGGGAGGGACGGGCAAACGGAGATTCCGGGGCGCCGGGGGCACCCCCGCTCTCCCCTCCTGCTATCCTGTCACTTGAAAAAAAAAAAAAGAAAAAAAGAATTAATTAAAAAAAGCGCGTTATTTCAGATCTGTAAATATTTTTAAAGAAAGTAAGAAAGAAAAAAAAAATTAAAGCGTTTTAAGCCTCTTTTGTAAATTTGCCACCTCGGTCGCGTGTCCCCGAGGGGGACCCCGGCACCGGGGGTGCCCCGCAGCCGGGACGGGAAGGGCCCGCGGGGCCCGGGATTGATGCACGGGAGAGCCAAAACGACCTGTAACGCCGAGGGTTTATTTTCCCGGAATTTTTGCTCCTTATCTCGTTTCCTGCAGGGAATCCCAGCCGGGCCTGACCGTCCGCCCGTGCCGCGGCCGGCGGGGGCTCGCTGCCCTTCTCTCGGCTGGGAGATGAAGGGTATTTCCCGAAAAGTTTCGTAAACGGGCACCTTTTTTCTTTTTTCTGTTTTTCGGAGTGTTTTAATAGAAACCGCGATGATGGGCTCTGTGCTACCGGGTTCGCACTGGGCATCCTCGACGGCTCCCCACGGGACACGGCCTCGATTGGTCACCCAAAAACGAGTAAATCCCGCGGCAAGTGGCGATTAAGCTGCGGCCACCGGCTCCGAGGTACGGCCCGTACCGAGCGCCGGGGGTGTCACAGCAACAGCAACAGCAACGAGGACAGCGGAAAACAAACCCCCGAAAAACAGAGAAATAAAATATTCGAAGGGATAAATAAGGCGTTTTTCAGTGCGGGGAAGGAGAACGCTCTCCCCACGCTCCGCAGGCGGTATTTGAGCTACAGACCCCTTGTCCCGGGGTAGCGGCAGCCGCGGTGGGGAACGCAGCCCCTCTTCGTCGCTCCGCCTTTCGGACTCTTTATTTTTTTTTTAGGGGTAATAACTCGTATTTCGGGTTTTATCTGTTTCCACTGCTAAAGCCCAGCAGCAGCCTCTCTTTCCCCGCGGCGCCAGCCCGTGCAGTTCCCTCGGGAGCATCTCCCGGGCCCCTCCGTTACCGGCCGGGATGGGACGGGGACAAGGGACCGACCCTTACGCGCCTCCACTGCCTCAGGAGCGGCGAACTACAACTCCCGGCACCCCCCGCGGCGGCGGGCTCGCGGCGCACGCCGGGGACGCAGCGTCACGCGCGTTCAAACCGGCCAATCGCGGGGGGAGGGCCGCAGTGCGCGCGCGCGGGCGGCGGCGGAGGCTGAGGTGAGGTCGGGAGCGGGATCCGGGGTTCGGGGGTTCGGGATTGGCACCGGGACCCTGGGCACGGCCTAAACCTCCCGTACCGGCCGTGCGTTCGTTCCCCGGTGCGTCCCGCCTTCCCTCCCCGGTTCCTAGGCCCTCTCCTCACTCTTTTCCTTTCCCGGCAGCGTCTTCCTCATCCCGGCGCTCTTCACAGGCACTGAGGCCTCGGGGCTACCGTAACTCCGAAAGCTTTTCCTTAGCGGCCCGTGGAGCGGCGGGAGGAGCTCGTTCAACATGAAAACGGTACTTTGAGTTTCGTGGTTTCTGAAGAAAAGTGCGGGCGGGGAGTCCCGAGGCTCTCACCGGAGCGTTCTGCTTTGTTCCAGCGACTCCGGCCAGCTGAGTGACACCTGTGCCAAGAGGAGCTGTAAAAGCACAGATTTCTTGCTCGTTCACTAAAAATTATTATTATTTTTGTCTTTTTTTTGCAAAACCGAACCCCTTAGTTAAGTCAGAATCGCCATTTCCGCAGCATGCGCTTTCTCTGAAATATTTAAAAGTTTTTTCTTGTGGTGCCCCAACATTTTACCAGGACTTTGTTGTTTGAGGTGGGCACAGCCCTGTGATTTGGCAGTTCTGGTTGTGGAACAGCTTTTTTTGTGAAAACTTGGAGCTCTGGGTCTGATTATTTTTTCTTTTATTATTTATTTATTTATTTTTTAACCATGTGTAAGAAGTAGAATATACTTAAATTCTCCTATTATGAACATTGTTCTGGATTAAAAATATCCTTCCAGGTTTCTTGTGTAAGTAGCTTTCCCTCCTGGAGTTGCTTTTGGACTGGTTAATAATTTGTACCAGGCCTCAAATACAATAACTTGTACTTCAAACCTCTTGTTTTGTTGTTTGAGTTTCCTGGCCTAAGTAGACACAGCAATAAGCTTGTCCAATTTAATTTTCCCAGTTTTTCTGAATTCTGTTAGATTTTGTGTCTCTGGATCTGCATCTGAAACTTCCTCAGCAGGTGCTGCTGAATTCCAAGTAGCTTTCCCATGGAAAGATGGGTGGCAAAACCTCAAGCCTCTCCTTTCTCAAGTGTTCCCAAAGCAGGGCTAAAAAAGGGGCTCAGAAAGAAGCTTTTCTATTATTAAAAGTTTTTTTCCCCTGTCCCTTTATGCTTAAATAACAGAAAAAGCACTTTATGTTGACGCAGTGGGTATTTTTTTGTGTTTTTGAAGGATGTATTAGAAAGCAAAGCTCCCACTCAGGAAATCTTTTCAGTGTAGGAATGTGTGTTCCTCACTTTATGACACAGCTTGGTGATTGGGTAGTTGCTGACAGGCACTGGACTGAAACCATTGTGCCCTAAATTTCCATCTTGCCCTTGGTTCATCTGCTCTTTGTCTCCTGATTTATTCTCAGAGGTGTAATCTTACCTTTGCAGTTGTACATACAAATTCTGTAAAGGTGTTACAGAAAGTCTGAGCTAATTCTGCTCTGCCCCTTTAGCAGGAGGTAAATGTGCTGTGAAGGCCTTGGGAAGCCTTTAAAAGATGCTGTGGTTGTTTTGTTGGTGGATGTGTAAGGAGCAGTTCCTTCTTTTAGAGTGCTTCTAAGGTCTAAGCTGTTTTCCAGCTGAAATTTGCAATTTATAGTTTCTGTCCTTGGAATTTTTCAACAAACTAGTCCTGGAATGGGAGTGCTGCATTTGCCTTCTGTGTCATTGCTCTTTGATTGAATTGTTGATACTTTTCCCTGGTCGCATCCCAGTTCCATGGTCACTCCACATTTCAGCCCTTCACAAATGTAACTTTCCTTTCTTTACCTGGCCTTTGGATTCTAAGATAGGGGTCAAAACAATCTTAAAGCTTTTTGTTGCACACATTTCACATCACTTGTGGGAGCCTAAAGGTCTGGAAGTTGCACAGTGCCCAAAATTATATAAAAGATGATCCTGTTGCAGTTCTTAGAAGTGTGTGACAGTCATACCAATCCAGGAGCAAATCAACCCCTTTTGGAGTTTTCAAATCCAATTCCTTTCTGCTAATACGTGTTTTTTAAAGTAACTTCTTGATGTTCACAATAACCTATAAACATTTATTTCAAAAAACACAGCCACACACTCAGCAGAGTGAGGAAAATACATTTGTAAGTAACAATATCTAAACTTGTAGATTATAATAGTGATCATAATAGTTCTGTGTTGTTTCTTTATTCACGTTGCATTTGATATTTAAAAGTTCTCTGTAGAGAAAGGCATTTATTGAGGACAGGGATTGGCATCTTGAAACTTTTTTTTTTGTTTGTTTGTGAGAAATTTGGGTGTTCTGAACCTGTTCTGTGTAAAAGCCAGTGAAATTTTCAGGTCTGCTTTGGGCTGCCTTTCAGAGGGCTCAGTCTTGTTCACTTGCTAGGCCTGTGTTGTTGTAGTCATTAAAATTGCATCTGTGCCTTATTGTCTGCAGATGACGGGATCAAACGAGTTCAAACTCAACCAAACTCCAGATGATGGGATTTCATCAGTAAAGTTTAGTCCAAACACATCTCAGTTTCTGCTCGTTTCATCCTGGGACACAACTGTTCGACTCTATGATGTTCCTGCCAACACCATGAGACTCAAATATCAGCATTCAGGAGCTGTCCTGGACTGTGCTTTTTATGTAAGTGTGGGAGGGTTTTTTAATTATTATTTTGCAGCTGTAGAGTGCCCAAGGTATGAGAAATTGTCAGTCCCTGAAATTAAAGAGGGGCCTACCTGTGCTTTTTTTACTGAATGTTTTCTCATGTGGCTGATGCTGTACTGTGGATCAAAACTCAGGTTCTCAAATGATGCCTCCCTTCTAAATCAGTTTTAGGATTACACTGCACCTAGATGGGACTTAGGTTGTCAGCCATTTAAAATCTGAAGAAATGGAAATTATTTGGTGTAGTGTCTCTCTGCCTTTTAAAAATTTAGTTTTACTTCTAAACTAAAGAAATTCATACCACTAAAGCACTTAAACATTTTGGAAAGCTGCTGTTTAAATCTGGGTCAGACTTTAAAATTTGTGTCTTAATTCCTATCCTGCCCAAACACTTGAAAGCAAGTCCTTTGTTATCAGTTTAGGATGCTGAATGCAGAGCAGCCATGGAAAAGTAATAAAGTAAATTTTATGCTTCATAGGATCCTACCCATGCCTGGAGTGGAGGGTTGGATCAGCAACTGAAAATGCATGACTTAAACACGGACCAAGGTGAGCAGATTGAATTCTAAATGCTGCCAGCAACTGACTTGAGCTTCAGATTCATGTCCTTACATGCGCTGAATATTCCTCAGGTGCTTTAGGTGGAGCATATTTAAGTATCTGGCAGAATAACCAGTGACCCTAACAAAGAGCACCTGAAAACCTGGAAGAATTTGGCATTGCCAGAAAGTTTGGTAGCTGCCTGCAGGATGCCTTGAATTTGTTTTCTGATGATAATCCTGCTCTACCAGGTTAGAGTAGGTTACAGTGGCTCAGTTACTTGGCCAGTAGCCAAGCTGAGCTAAACTGAGCACGATGTTTTTCAGAGCTTTGTGGTTTGGATGATCTTTTATGGCAGAGGATATATAAAGCTTTTGCTTTTGTCAAGCATGGCCTTGTACTACAGTTTTTTTCTAACAAAATATTGCTTGAAAGCAACAGTTCCAGTGCTTTGTTGGTGCAAAATATGTAACTGGTTTGTCTCACTTTTTTGTGCTTTCTTAGGGTGTTAAAGAGAAAAGTGAATTTCAGCCAGTCACCAGCACCAGCCAACAGCCTGGGCTTGACAAATGAGTGTGTGCAGTAATGGTACCAAAAAGCTCAAATAATTCTGCCATAGCTGACTTTCTACAAGTGTTGTAATATTTTTATTAAGATGTAGTACTAATTGCTTTCTCTTGTTGTATTATTGGTATACACAAGCTTAACTTGCTTTCTGTATTAGTGTGTTTGTCAGTGTGATACCAGTTGATGGTTTATACTTGTAAAGATCTCTCAGTGACTGCCTAAAATTCTTAAATCCTAAGCTCAAGAGCCGTAAGTTTAAATGTAACAATCCTTATCTTTGCAAAAGTTGCTTCTGAAGGCTGAACTATCCTTACAGGGACTTCTGGCACAGAAATGCACCTTTAGAATGTCAGAAAATGCTTGTGCTGCATTTGTGGGTGTTTTTTTATTCTTTATTTCACACATTCTGACTGTTTGTAGGGCCAGTAAAGTTGCAGTATATTGTGTTTTGTTACAGAAAACCTTGTGGGTGCCCATGATGCTCCTATCAGGTGTGTGGAGTATTGCCCAGAAGTGAATGTCATGGTGACTGGCAGCTGGGATCAAACAGTCAAACTCTGGGATCCCAGAACTCCCTGTAATGCAGGAACCTTCTCCCAGCCTGAAAAGGTATGTGCTACACTCCAGGTGTTAAACAATGCGTCCTGGGACTGAAACATCACACAGGACACTGCCTTGGGCTGAATTTGTGAATTATTATATTTTATACTTTTTAAACTTGTTGAAAGTATTTTAGCATTTTAAAAGATTGGTATTCAGAATGTATTGACATTTTTGGTGAGGGCTTTGAGCTTTCCTCAACATTCCTTAATTCTTTGTGCTTGTGCTGGACCACATTCTTAAAATTTAAAATAAATTTGAAGGAAAACCAAGCATCTTGGCTTAATTATAATACACACAGTTGATTTCCTTAAATGTTAAGGAAACATCTAAGGACCCTGGCAGTCCTAAGGTCTGACTGTTTTGGAATGTGCACAGCAAAATATCTCTACAGTAAACCATTTATGTTGCCTGAAATAATACTTTGGTTTTTTACTTGTGTTCAAAAAATTGAACAAAATTGCTTGCATTGTGATTTATCTATTTTGTATTAATGCCTAGTGAATTTGGATATTCTTCTAAAGCTGATAATCCTCTGTGCTAATGGGAGACTCGGAGAAATAAGATAAAATGGGATGATGTCTTCAGCTTTTTCTAATGGCCACATGATGTGTTAACTTCTCATGCTGCTTACAGTGGTGTCATTGAAAGAATTAACAGGAATTCCTGTTTTTTTTCAGGCTGTCTTGCTGGATAATTTTACATACAAATATTTTTTTTTTTTCCTTTACCTTTTAAAAATTTCATTTAGCACTGTGACATCCTATTGTCAAGTCCTAATTATGAGCCATCATTACCTTCCCTTTGCCCCTGAATAGCTCTTACTTTTGTTCCAGCAGAGCTGGATCTACTTCTGGCGAGACCTTTGTGCAGAATAAAGTAATTGCATTATTTCTAGTTTTGATTTATAGATGTATGTAGCATGTAAAGAACTGTGATAAATTGCTGACAGAATATCATATAATGGACAGCCACAGTGAATCAAGCTGCTTATTGGTTCAGCAAGGTTCATTATGTCATTTTTTTAATGCTGCCTTTGATGAATGTGTACACCTACTCCACTGCATGACAACGGTTTCATTTGATTTATGGCTGTGTGGTGGAGAAAGAACACTCACTGTACAGGTGTGACATCAGTTTGTGAAGAAGATTTAAGATATTTAATGTCCTTTATGCCTTTGTTTCCCTGTATGTACACAAACACGTTTTATATAGAGTTTATGAATATTTCTGGACCAATTTTTACATCAATAACAAAGAACTGTCTTGTCAAAAGGTGTAACTACTATCAGCTCAAAGTTTTGTTACCCTTTTTAGGAATAATTTGGATTATCAGAAATTTTGGGCAACTCCTCTGTGACTATTTAAGACTTTTCCCATCTTAAAATCTCAGTCTTAAGAGTTCATTAATCACATTTTAGAGAAGAAGGCATTCTGCGTGGATGAGAGTTGGTTAAAGGAAGCTTTTTTATTTATGTGTATTCATGCACACCTGCCTTCTTAGCTCTTTATTAGAAATTAACTCTATGGAAACGTATTTGTAGCAAATGAAGAGTTGTTGTGTCTGATGTTTCAGTGCAGTCTTTGCAGAACCAAGCAGCTTTGTTGGGCTTCATCAGAGAACCAGAAAGTGAAACCAAATGAAATTGTCCAAGCACATGCCAAAAGTAAACTGATTTCCTCTGCCAGGATACCAGCTCTCTTACACTTTTAATTCCTGATCTGAGGAATACCCAAGGTCTGTTTCCTGTGTGTTTGGCTGCATTTGATCACTGGAAAAAGCTCATTCTCATCATTTGCTCTTGTTAGCAGCTCTGTGGCAGCTGTAGGTAGCTGGATTCCATCTGCTTATGTATCAACAACTTGGAATTCATTCCATAGCACATTTTTTTTTGACTAAACCTCTTTCCTTTTTCCTGTTCTTTTTTTTTCTTTTTTAATGTATTACCAGATGAACTGCATCCCAGGCAATAGTTGGAAACAACAATTCATGCACTAAATATTTTCATGTGATATTTGATAAGCCAAAATTTCCCACTGAGACAAGTTTTGGGGTAGAGTTAAAATTCCAAACCATTATCTTTTTTTTTTTTTTTTTAATATGTCAAGCATATTGCTTTCTTCAAATTCACTTAGTTTTAATAAAGTACACAAAGTAATGTGATTTTTTTTTTTAATGATCTCTTGGCAATTTATTTTGTTTTATTAATATGAAGCTCAACTCAAAATACTCTGTTTATAATGAAAAATACTTGGTTACCAGGTGGAGGAAAACAGAGAAGAAAATGTGTGGTGTGGTTTTGTAGAACTAAACTGCAGGATCATGAACTGACAGTGGGAATGCAAAACCAAGCAGAGATTAATTCCAGTGTGCATCACTTCCCCTCCTGTTCCTTTCTATGGGTTTTTCTTTTGCCATTGATTTCAGTAAATTTAATGCTTGGAACAGTTTTTGAGCTTTTGAATGTTGCACCAGGGTGTTCTCACTAACCAGCTGCACATTCCTGCTGCTTATCCCAAATTTGGGTTCTAAATGAAAGCTGAATGGAATTCTGTTGCTGAGCATTCCCTGGGAGATGTCACCAGTTGTGTTAGTGCTCGTTGCTGACACCTTATTCTGTACAAAGAGCAGGGGGGTTTTCAGGCTAATATCAGTGTTAAATACTGTAAGTATATTTTTTTTTTGGAAGGTCTACACCCTCTCTGTGTCTGGGGACAGACTGATTGTGGGGACAGCAGGTCGGAGGGTGCTGGTGTGGGATTTGAGGAACATGGGATACGTTCAGCAGCGAAGGGAATCGAGCCTGAAATACCAGACCCGCTGCATCAGAGCATTCCCCAACAAGCAGGTATGGGAGCAATGACAGCAGTCACATTTCTGCTGAGTATTCTTTGGGAAAATGAGGGTTTATTTTCAAGTTTATTTTTCAGTGAGGGTGTGTTTTGTAATCAAACTTTGGGAGGGGGGAGGCTTCCTGTGGTACATTAATTCTTTTCAGTGCAACTTAGCGATGTTTGCCACTGACTTAGCATGTTATGTTGTCGTTTTGTTCCTCAAGATTTATCTCCTTTTTAAAAATAACCTATTTAATGAATCACAATGCTGACATGTAATTAAAAAACATCCCCTCCCCAGGTGCAGTAGAAGAGAGAAAGCCAGAATTGGTGGTTCCTAAGCATCTTCTATGCATTGTAACTCGGGGTTCTTGAACAGTCTGTGAACAGGGGCAGGATTAAAACTGCATGAATGTCATTTATATATTTCTTTTTTTTTTGTCTCTGAGTCTGTGTCATGCACTGCAGAACCCTGGGCCCATTATCCAGGGGGAATTGTACAATTCAGGTGCTGTTCTGTGCAAGTTAACGTGGTGTGTCTGTGGTATTTCTTTTTCAAGGAAAGCAAGAAGATTGGCTTTCTCTGCCAAACTAATTTGTAAGGGAATTTTCCCCTGTACAGAGTGATAGTGCAGGAATTGCAAGACCTAGTTACTTGTTCTTGAACTGGCATGAATGCTTTGTCCATTTTCAGTTCTAGTTATAGTAAAACAAGCTGATCTTCCAGATTGTATTGTATGATGGATTTTAAAGAGCCTTGTTATAGCTAGATATCATTGCAATCCTGTTTCTGAAAAGATCTATTATGGACTTAACTCAAAAGTGATAATAAAAGCATCTCAGGTTGCTCCTAGTCAGGACTGTAATTAACTGGATAAGTGAACATAACTTGTAATCAAGTTTCACTGTAAATACTATTTCAGTTTGAGTGTTTAGTTGTTAGTTTAAAGCTCTGAACTAATTTTAATGAAATGTAATTCTGAAACTAAATAGTCCTGTGAGTATCTCTCGTATTTCAGATATTTAGGCCTTTGGGGGTAGGTGAGCAAATGCAAGGGGTTCTTACCTCTTGAAATTTTTTTCCCCAAAGACAAGTTTGTGTTTGGACCTGCAGAAGTAATTACAAGTCTCATTGTCAGCTTAAAACTATAATGCAATAAGACTCTCTCTTAGAAAGTTTTTTCCTGCCTTACTACTTTCTTAGAATTTAGAAGACTATGAAATAAAATTGCAGTCTTTTCTCCAGTTGTAAACTTCTAAAACATGTAGCTTCATTTTTTTTTTTTTTCTTCTTGTTAGGGTTATGTTCTAAGTTCTATTGAAGGTCGTGTAGCTGTGGAATATTTGGATCCAAGCCCAGAAATCCAGAAGAAGAAATACGCATTCAAATGTCACCGTTTGAAGGAGAATAACATTGAGCAGATTTATCCAGTTAATGCCATTTCTTTCCATAATGTCCACAACACGTTTGCTACAGGTAAATACTCAATTCTTTATAACACTTGCATCAGTTCCTTTAGTTTTCATGTAAACAGATCAGCCTTTGCTTCATATGCCCTGAATTTTTAAGCATTGAAATTGTATTCATGCCATAAGCAGGGTTTTAAAATTATTTGGTGTAGTGAGAGTTCTTAAGTCTTAATATTTTTTCCCCCAAACACAAGCTTATGTTTGGACCTGCAGATGTAATCACAAGTCTCACTGTCAGCTTAAAATTATGATGCAATGAGAATCTCTCTTACAAAGCTTTTTTCTGCCTTACTACTTAGAATTTAGAGGGCTATGAGATAAAATTGTATTGCAGTCTTTTCTCCAGTTAACTGCTTTAACAGGGAGTTTGGGAAATGCTCATTGTGCTCTTTACTGAATGAATCAACCCTGTGTTTTTCCTGACAAAGTAATTATGACTAGTTTTCTTTTTTTCCTGTGCTGCATCTCTTCAGTTTTATTTTTTCCCTCAATTATAACTTACAAACGTGTTTTTTTTTTTTTAAACCCTGACTTGCAGGCGGCTCCGATGGCTTTGTGAATATCTGGGATCCCTTTAACAAGAAGAGGCTGTGCCAGTTCCATCGGTATCCCACCAGCATCGCCTCCCTGGCCTTCAGCAACGACGGAACCACCCTGGCCATAGCTTCTTCCTACATGTACGAAATGGATGACATCGAGCACCCCGAGGATGGCATCTACATCCGCCAAGTGACAGATGCAGAAACAAAGCCCAAGTGAGTGTCTGCTTCACCTGCAGTTGAGGCTCTCTGAGCCTCCACCCCAAGATTTATTAATTTTCCTAAATTCATGAATAGCATTATTGATGGCAGGAGATAGTGCAGCTTGACAGTAGGGCTGGGGTTGATGTTATCTCCTCCGCCCAAGCTTTCAATATCCGTAGGTTGATAGACGGCTGATGGATAAAATTGTGCCTGGTTGTTCAGTGGGAGAAGAATGTCAAACTCTTATCCTCTTTCAATAGGTGCTATTATATGAAGCTGTAGAGTTATTGCAAGCTCATTGCTTCAGGAATTGAGTGAAGAATTCAAGAATAATTTATTGGAGTAAATGTTACCGTGTTTGGATATTTAAAACTTGGAATGAATGCAATCTGTCACACTGAGTATGCACCCAGCTGTCAGAGTGAGCAGTGAATTTAGATTCTGCTCTAGGAGGGCTGTGTAAAATCAGGGAAAAGCTCTCTCAGTTCCTGGGTGTTGGAGTTTGCTGCAGTCCTTTGATAACACACTTTTCTGTCGTTGTTGCTGTCAAAACGAGTCAAACTGATTGATGGAGGTAAAAATTCCTGTTCAGCTCACTTTGGCATGAATGTAACATAGAAAAATTGTCATCCCAGTGCAGAATTGTGCTGCCCTTAATGATGGAGGCACAGGAGTAGTTTGCTTTATTTTCAAATTCCTGTGCTTTGTCACTGCTAGTTTTTTTCTCTTCTAGTACTCAATCTGTCTTACACCTTATCGGGTTGTCTCCATTATTAAAAGTGGCCGTGAAAACAGATACATAAATGATCAAATTTCTTGAGTTTAAAACCTCAAGACCTTTCCCTCCATTTCCTTAAGTGACTCATCTGTTGCTTTGGAGCAGCTGTTTTATACCTATGAAGATGAGATATTTATTATTGTATAACTTCCACATCTCTCACTTGGAGATATTTGTTGTAAAATAATTTTTATACTCCTAGAAAAATAAAGCCAGAACTGTTTTAGTATTTATTTCTGGGAGTTCCTCAAGTGGAAAAAATCCAGATATGATAATTATCTTGTTAGAAAATAAATCAGGTTGTACTTGTTACATACATTTATGAGTTTAGTTGTGTTTTTCAAAGTTGATAAAAGAATTCTTGCTGTTGTTGGTTTCCTAATATTAACAACTGCTTTCAAGGTTTATTTTATTCATAGCTAGTTAGAGTTGCTAATTCTGTAGATGCTTCGTTCTGCTGTACAAGGAGGTTAATCTACAATTAAACAATATTTCCTCTTGGCCCTCCATTATTTTCTGAAACAGATGGTTCATCATTTCCTGGGCTGTTAAACACAGCAAGGTTAAGGTTAGACTCTTGGGAATCAGCTAGTTTGGAATCTCATTAGGCTGTAGAAGGAAAACTAATAAGAATACTCCTTAATATCATTTTGTGACTGTAAACAATTATTTATTAGCAAACAATTGATCCCAGAAGGGCAAATTGTTTGAGTCAGTAATGAGCTGAGAAAAGACAGAGCATATCTGTGTATTTGGAAAATAATTGTAACGTAATTGCAATGCATTTAGACAGGCATCTTTTTGGACCTGTTTCTATCTTTAAATGAATTTCTGAAAACATTAACGAGGTTTATATGCTTTTCTGACATTTACAAGTTGCTTGTGCCAACCTTAGGGCACTAAGAATGATGGGTATATTTTAGTGGTTCAGTAGTGTGAGTCATCTCTGGTTTATTCTAAAAATAAGTTACTTAGGACAGAAGACTAATGGCAGTTTCATAGTGATCTTTTTTGCATGTTAATTTGAGTCTCAGTGTTTCTGCACAATGCATTCTTAGTGCAACAAGATGGTGCCATATTACAGAAAGATCACTTTTTTCATCATTAACCTCTTCCATTCTGTATCTTGGTACAAGTGAAAGCTGGCTTTCTACTTTCCTAGGATGTTGAATGTTCTACCTGATTATGATTGCTCTGAATATTCTTCCTAAACTAGAGTTTATTTAAATTGCAGGTCCACTTAGACTACTGGTGCTACTCCTTGTCTACACGAGATGCACATCTGCTCCTAACAAAGCTCCACTTAAACAAGCAAAGTGAGAAGAACAATCTTTGTACTCCTGTTGTTTTTAATTAAGAAGTGTTTGTTTGTGTATTGTAGTTTGTCTAAATCTGTCATTCTTTGACTGCTTATAATGTTAGTGAAACTATTTTCTTTATCTGCTGTCTGGAACTGAACTAGTTCAGTGCTGTAGATAACCTTCTAAAAATTTAGACATTTTGTAGTATCTGTTTATGAAAACTCCTACTGCTTTCTTATTTGTTCAATAAATATCTATAGATTTTTTGAAAACAAATATTTTGTGTAGCAGCCTTTACTGTTTGTGAAACAAATGTTGAGACCAGACCCTTAAATTGCAGGAGCTCTTGAGTTCTAAATCTTCCTGATGGAAAAATTTCTGAATCCTTAATCTTTTTCCAGCGAGATGAACCGGGAAATAAAAAGAAATTTTTTCTATTGAGTATTACCACTTAAAGCTGTCTCACTCATCTCTGTTTGCAGAGCAGACTCAAGACTGCTTTCCTGGTCACTTGTGTCTGGTGTTACTTCTTAAATATCCATTTTACAATGAATAGTAAGGAGAGGCAGAAAAGCTGAGGCCTGAGGAAGGTGACTGAGGTGTGGGTGTTTTGGATTGGAGATTGGATTCATTCTTTGCTTCCAACTTCTATCAGTGCCTGTGTAGCCAGTGGGAGCACTTTATTACCTGTAGGAAAACAAACTTGCTGACAACAGGAATGGTACCAGATCATTGCAGAGAAGGTGGTGATGGAGAGGAAACAGCTCTGTGTGTGCACAGATCTGACAAACTTGAGCAGTTACCAGATAGGCATGGTAAATGAGTTATGTATGGAATATTTTGTACTTTGTCATGAGCTAGATGTGGATTCTTTGGTAATAGAAATTGGTTTTGATAGGTTTGGGAAAAATGAACATCATCCTGAGTTAAATACGAATGCCCTCACCACAGTGTCATCCAGCTTCTGTAGTTGTGCACCACCCCTGTTCCTTGCAGTTTTAATTGGATTTTTTGCAGTGGGGGTTACATGGCTGGTGTTGGGCAGAAGTTGAATTTTTGATGTCACCTTAGGAAGACATAACTCTTTGGTGTTCAGGTGTTTTGTTTTTTTTAGAATTTTAGCTTTGCTAAAGAGGGCTGATTGGAGCCCAGTCACGGGAGCTAAAGGTTTTTGTCAGTGACTAGCAAAGCAATAATAAGCTTATGGAAAAAAGAAGTGAGGATGTTTTAAAATTAAAAAAAAAAAAAAAAGTGTGAAGACAGAATTAGGCTGGGACTAAGGAAAAGGTGGTTTAGTGATGATGTGGAGAAAGGAATATGTGAAATGGAGAGAGGATAACGTGGAGAGTTACAGGCTTGGAGCTGTGGGGAGCAAAGTGGAGTAAGAGAGAGCAAAGGGCAAAACACACAGAATTAGTGGAATTCCAAATACTTTGGTTGACAAAAGAAACCATAATAGAGCTAGGAAATTATGCCACCTGTGCAGCTTTCCAGTGATAAGTATTCAGGGGAAAAACCTGTTAATGTGCTGAGATCTGCATGTTCCAGTGGGCAAAGGTAGCCCAGTATATGGATGAGGGAATGGATTTGGCTTGCTTAAAACCCACAGGAGGATTGCTTATGGTGAGTTGGTGGTTTATGTAAATGCTTGAAACAAAAATAGTGAGACAACCAGTGGGGAAGATGAAGGTTGGTTGGTCAGGGCTGTAGCTGTATCCATGTGTTGGGTAGAAATATCACAATGTTCAGTTGAAATACAGATATTTCTTTTACAAGATTAATCTCCCTTTTATTAGCACTCTCCTCAAAATGCAGGTCAAGGCAGAGGTTCATAAGCTGGAGGAATCATGAAGCAAGCCTTTTCTGACTTCTGTAACAAGCAGCTGAACAAAGGATGTGCTGACTCTTGATAGAGGAATTGAGAGCTAAAAAAGCTCCTTAAGTCACTGCTTTTTGGCTGGTGTTGAGGGCCGTGGAGAAAACATGGAGCCACAGCCATCACTGTAATAGAGTCATCAATCACCACTGACTGCTGGCAGCAGTGAATATCCAGGGTTGTCTCTCACAAGAGCCTCATAACACTGTGGTATTAGAAGCCAAGTGGCATCTGTGCCCTGAATGTCACAAAAGCAAGCTGGTAAGTACTTCTTTCTGTTGGCCAGTCCTTCAGGATAATCAGTGTGTGCTTACTACGTGCAGGTCTGGAGCTCTGCTGCATCTCAGGTAGGATGTTTAGTGCTGGTGCTGCTGCATTTATAATAAATATTAAAAAAAGGTCTTCTTTAGGCGGGTGTTTTCCCAAGCAAAACCAGGCAAAGCTGAACTCTGAGCCCCCAACAAAGACTGAAGTGATGCTGTTGAGGATGACTTCACAAAGCTGTGTAGGTGCTGCCAGCTCCATCTTAATTGCCTCACACTTCTGTATGTGCCCAGTTCACTGCCTTGAAAATGACAGGTTTTCTGTAGTTGGAGTCACTTAGTCCCCAAGTTCAGCAGTAATTCCACTGCTGCATCTGTTACGATGGGTGCCCAAAAGCTGGGTGTTTCTACTGAGTTCTCTTGCAAATTTGGCCTAAATAACCCATCCCCCATGAGGGATTGGTATCAGTGGTGTGGAGCAGAACCCATTTCTTTGGACCAGCAGACATCTGCTCTGGTGATTACACCATTAGCTGCTCTCATGTTGTTCAGTATAATCACAACCACATAGGCAGTCATTTTTTAGCCAATATGCAACTGATGTGACTTCTGCTCTTCCAGCAATGTGACTTCTGCTCTGAAAAGTGTCAGGATTCTTTGTTTCAAATGCTTTTAGACATGTAGAATTTAGAAATGAAGAGTCAAAGACAGGGCTTGCCCAGATATTCTTATAACTGATATGCTAAAGGCTCTCTCTGAGGAATACCTCTTTTTTCCTAAGGCTGTATATGCAGTTTTTCAGTGTCAGGCATTTTCCTATAGCATGATAAGCACAAATGCTAAAATGTGTGATAGCAACATGGGGGAGGTAATAGGTCTTCAGAGTCTCCTGTGATTACCTGCAAAGTGGAAGGGAATAAACTGTTCTCCATGTCCACTGGGACCAGGCATAATGAGCTTAAATTGCAGCAGAGATTAGTGTAGACATTAGGAAAAACTTTTCAAGTGAAAGGCTGGTGAAGTCCAGGAATAAATGGCCTGGGGAAGCTGCAGTGTCTCCATCTGTGGAATTTCTCAAGCACAGGTTAGACCAGCGGCTGCCAGGAATGGTGGGCTTTTAACTGGGAGGATAAAGCAGTACTGATTGTCCTTGTGGTTGTTCTGCTCCCCTGGCAGTGGGATCTGAGCTCCCAGAGCCAGGGGCACAGTGCCTGGGAAAAAGCTCTGCAGCCTTATGGACCTTCCAACACCACTAAAGGGGGCTGACAGGAAGGATTGAGAGGAACTTTTGACAAGGGCATGGAGTGACAGGGCAAGGGGAATGACTTTAAACTGGCAGAGGGCAGGGTTAGATGGGATTTTGGGAAGGAATTCTCTGAGGGTGGGCAGGCCCTGGCACAGGTGCCCAGAGCAGCTGTGGCTGCCACTGGATCCCTGGCAGTGTCCAAGACTGGATTGGACAGGACTTGGAGCAGCCTGGGACAGTGGGAGGTGTCCCTGCCCTGACAGGAGGTGACACTGGATGGGCTTTAATGTCCCTTCCAACCCAAACATTCTGTGATTCTCTGATTATACTTTTTAAAATCAGTGTATGCATTCATTTTGTGGGTATTTCTCAACTTGGGTCAATTCTGACTTAGGGTTGATTTCTGAATGAAGTAATCAAAAGCAGCTTTTATTTGCTATATAAATACTTTGTTACATCAGCCTTACCATAACTTTAAGCTTGCACCCAGCTTCACCACCAGCAGCACTGAACAGCTCAGCAGAGTTGTGTGTTTTAATCTATTCCCCTCTTGCAGAAACCCACTGTATTCTCTGCTGGGAAATACACAGCCAGGTAGCCCCAAGTTAAAACAAAGCAGTAATTAATTCACTTAGGCCCAAGATTTCCTGATAATTAAAGTAAGCAAGGGTTGTTTTTCCCTGCTTGTGTTTTCTGCAAGCCCCCCCTGCTCTGCAGCCGCAGCAAAGGCACCGATTGCCCTCCTCAGCTCAGCACGGGGGCATTGGCAGAGGTGATTCTGGCTGCAGAATTTGTTCCCTAAATAGATAAGACAAAGGTGGGGAGAGAAGAAATACTCTTATTCCACAGATGTCAACAAAGGCACAGAATAAGGGAGTGAATTTCCTTGTCACAGAGCAAAGGCAGGACTTGAACAGATGTCCTGATTCCTAGTGCATGTAATTGGTTTAAATTTTTGCCTCTGCTGTAGACTTACTGTGGGGAGCTATTTCAGGTAATCTTTTTTAGTCCTGTGATGTAATTTTTTGGTCAATTGAATGGCCAGAGCTTCCATGTAAAGGTAAATGAGACCAAATTGTTAGAAAAGATTTAAGTCTATATTTTAAAATGCAATTCCTTCTCATACAATGATCCAGTGTACACTGGTGTGTTGATATTTAGTAGTGATACGTGGCAAGAAAGATTCCAAAAATGCCAAGATTGCCTTTCCTTTAGTGAGGGAGAGCTGTGACAGGAAGAAAGTGAAAACATTATTAGGTGTTGTAGTTTTAAAAATAATAAAATGTGCCATTGTACTTCTACATAGTATTATCTAGGCAGAAAAAAAAATTATAATTCAGGCCCTGCAAATCAAAGACTATCAAGAAGTATTAATAAGAGAATTTGTAACTAAACTATTTGTAACTTAAAAAAAATAAATTGGCACATGTAAAAAAATGTGTAAAAAATGTATATATATATATATATATATATGTATAAAAATAAAAATGTCATTTACCATGTTGTATGCCCCTGGTTTCTGATGGCTCCTATTGATAAATCAGTTTTCTTATCAAAGAGACATTTTGTGTTCTGGGGAGCTGCAGTGCTGCATGTGCACATCTGGGGCTTGCAGAAAAGTGCTTAAATCCTTGATTTTTTTTTCCTTTGGTTATAATGGTGTCACTGTTCTTTCCTTGTCGTCTGCAATGCTCAGATGCTTTTAATAAAATCCTCAGGATTTAAATTATTAACCATCTTTTTGGGATTACATTTTTTATTCCTAATTATACGCAAAAGATATATATCATGAAATATGCAGCAGTAATTGTGATTAAAGCGTGCAGCCTCCCAAAAGATGGGCCTAACAGTTTAATACACCCAAAATTTAATTAGGCAGATAATGGGGTTAGAGGGGGGATTTATAAGGATGGGGTGGGGATGGAGATATTTGGAATGATACTTTTATTTTTTTTATGGTGGTGGAAATCAGTATGGAAGCAAATGCAAATAAAGTCGTATTTCTTTCCTGATCTCCACTTGTGTTGTCTTTTTTTTGTCTTGGTCTTGAGATTATCCATAAAAAACTGAATTTATCTACACAGGGAGCAAGTTGTTCAACAAGTTGCAGAATTTTCTACAAAGTTGGGCTTTTTGGTTGTTCTTTCGTGAGAAATGAAGTTTTGCCTTAAACCACAATAACTTTTCCCAGGTAGATTTCCTGGGCACGTTATTGAAGGCTGTCTCCTCTGCTTGGCTGCCTGCTTTCATGAGGGATGCAGGAATTTGATAGCTCTGAGACCTCCTTCCTGTGTCAAGCTCCCTTGTAATTGGTCTCTCAGTTCCCAAGTTATTAGGGGGGATGAGAGGAGCAGGGGACGGGCAGACAGACACAGCCAATTTCATTGCACCAATCTCATTTCCGTAGGGAACTGGAATAAAAAAAATCAATTAAGGTTAAAGACCCTCCAGTCCCCTCCTTCAATTACTTGGGCAGAACAATCCTTTGGCTGAAGTATCCATGATACACAATATCCTCCTCAGCCTCGTGCAGGATTAAACCTCTTGGGGCTGTTGTTTGGAGTGTCCAAGTATGGGATAAACCCCTGGATTTTCCATCAACATTAGCTAAGCTCCTAGAGCTTTTGGCAGTGCCAGGATTCCCTGCTGCAGTTTGCAGGGATGCTGGTTCCTCTTCCAGCATCAGGAGTTTCCCACAAGCTGCATTACCCCAAAGGAATGTGGTCCCATCCTGATTTTGTTTCAGCATCAAATGCCCTTTTTGCTGCTAATTAATCAATTTCTTCTCTGCTCTTGTGAGGGGTTAACTTATTTTTGTCCCCACGTTCTGGGAATCTCACTGGTCTCCACATAATTCTGTTTACTCTCCCTCCCCATCTCACTGGTAATTTGTGTTTAAATATTTAACTTTTCATCTTCTACACCCACAATCAGAAATAATTCAAGTATAACTTCAAAGTGGCAGAGACACATTGAGAGGTTGAATGGAACCATCACCTTTTTACAAGCCATTTTCTGGGTTATCTTCTAAATCACCATCAAAATCCCAAGCTAAAACAAAAAAAAAACCCAAACAGGTCTTTTTTTTTCAGTTCTGGCTGCAAACCAAGCCCGTGTGAACAGTCTGAGATGTTTATGATCTCAAAAGCAGCAAAAATCATCAATTTTCTGCAATCCTGCTTTACCCAGTGGAGATGTCCAGATTCAACACTTTGGGGCTCTAGTGCCCTTTTCTTCCTCTTATTTCAGTATTTGTTTTGCTAACAGCTTGTTCTGCTGTGGAACTGGTTGCTGTAAAGAAAAAAAATCCCCTTGTTTGCCTAGAATCTCTATAGTGAGGGATTTTGTTTGTGTGGAGAGGAGGAAATGAAGGATGGAAATGTTAATAGAGGAAGCACACATGTTTCAGATGATGTATTATATGTATCCCCTTGTTTCTTGTTTTACTTCTCTGCATTTTTCATTTCTCCAAGGATGCTTTATTAAAAGAAAAAAACACACCAAAAAAAGAAGTGATGCTTTTCCTGTGTGACAGCTTGAAGACATTTTGGTGGGACTTTGTTGTAGCATCACTTCAGTTTTTCAGTTCCTCATGGAGAGGTGTGGAACCAGGATTCCAACCCTGACCAAAATCTTTTCAGCTCAGGGGAGTTGAATTTAATTTCAATTTACTGCCTTGCTGTAAGGCTGAGAGACAATTTCTCTGGTTAAACTCAGTGAGGAAAACCTTTCTCCTGGCACAGCATCAACCTCTGCATCAAAATGGTGGTAAATAAGGTTTTCCAGATTTTATTTGTAACTACAGCATCAGAATTACCTTTACAGACAGAGAAATATTTATTTAAGATTTTAAACTCCTAAAACAGAGGCTGTGGTTTATATCACTTGCATGTAATGATCATGGCCATTATTAATTCCCCCAGTAACTCTTTGCTATTAGAAAAAAATTGCATTGCAGGACAGCAAGTATCTACCAGCAGGTATGGTTATTTTTTTTTCCAGCTTCTAATGCAGCAGCCTTTCATCCCTCTGTAAGATTTACCTTTAACCTAAAATCTTTCACCCGTTATCTATAATGTATAATTATAAATACATTGTAGTCTAGAGTAAGTACAATTAAAAAGGGTAATTAGTTTCCCTCCCTCTCTCCCATCCTCCTACCCAAGTCCTTAGGTTTAATTTTCATGATTATGTTAGATTATGAGTCATTTTAAATCATGGTATCCAGTAGAGACGACTCCTACTCTGCAGCTCTTTTCAACAGTTGTTTATGGTAGTTTCAGCCTCTTTCTGCCTCTCTGAGGCTCTTTATTTTTAAAGCAAGGCAGACAAGGCCTAAAATTATTCCATTAAAGAGGTGCAATTTTTGTAATGGGACTTAGAGTGCTCTGCAGAAGTGCAGGCAAGTTTCTTCAATATCCTGAGCATTATTCGCTCATTTAGTTAAATGATGTTTCTAATTCCCTGGTAATTACATGTAATGAGGCACTCTTTCTCTTCTTGATGAGACTTTAGCTTAATATGAGATGTCGTATTTTTTCTTTCTTTTTTTTTTTTTTTTTTTTTTTTTTAGGGATAATTACCCTTCCCAGGAAAAGCAGGGGGTTTGTTGTGCAGAATATATAGCAAATTATTTTATTTCCTGCCATCTTGACTGCCAGTAAATTATAAAATTAAGTTTCAGTGGAGCATTAGCACCATTTTGGAAAGGCTTGAGATTTTTTTTTTTTTTTTCTTATTCATGTATTGATGTCCTTTGGGACTGTTGAGCTATTATTCATAGAATAGATGTTTTTCTGCCAATTCCTAGTATTAGATGGTATTGAAGCAGCAACATGGTTTAATTTTTTTTGCCTGGATAATATGCAGTACAGAATGGTCTTGTTAGGTGCTTTTTCTATCAGGTAATTATCTTTATAAAGTTTTACTAACACTTCCCTCCTTCCTTGGTGACTAATTAAATTTATTTTTATGCATGTTGTAATATTAAATGCTGGAGGGACTTTTTGTTTTCAGTTCTGAATAAATGTTCATAGATTTCTTGCACAGCACAACATTTAGGTCATTGGAATGAATGAAAAGCTGCAGGATACATGAAGTTAACAACAATAATGCACCATTTAACTCCACTAAACATGAAATCATCAGTGATTTTAATTACTCTTTCCTACATTTTGTCAGTGTTGTTTTCTTCCTGTTATTCTGATGAGGTGATTCTTGTCTGCTTTTTGTTTGTTTGTTTGTTTTGTTTTAAAATTCAAAATACTGTAAAAATTATGAATGGAATGCTATCAGAGAGTCAAATTGTGGAAGGGTGATCTCTGCATTGGGAGCTGAATTGCCATTTTTAAAGCCATTTAAATGTCTAATTCTTACAGGAAATTCAGGGATAGATTTTTCCCCCCCACCTTCAGCTCTCGTGTGACTTCATTTCCTCTCTTTGGAAGAAACATTTTTGCAGCCAGCTGGGAAAATTTACCCTGCTCATCTTGGCAATGGCACTTCTTTGGAAAAGGAGGCCATGGAAGAAGCTTTGTTAATATGAAGATGTAAATTCCTATATGAATATATTGCATTTACACCCTTTGAAGTTGATCATACTATTTACATGCATTAAAATATATTAATTTAAGGGGTTGGTAGGGTCAGCATCTGAATCTGTAGTGATCAAAGGATTAAGTCTGGAAACTGGTGGGCTCTTTTATCAGCAATGCACTTTTCCTGTCAAAGAAACCACAGTGCTGCAAAGTTCTAAATATAAAGGCACATCTTCATGATAAAACCAAGATTTTGAGAGGCTAAAGTGCAATCAGCGGTAGAAAATAAATGTCATAAATAACTTTTTGATCCCAAATACTGTGACCCCAATTCTATAGAAAGAAGCTGGAAAAATATGACTGCATCTCACTCTTTATTTCATCTTAAGCAATTTGACATCAATCAAATGACTATAGAGGCAAAGGCATGAACGTTTATTTCCCAGCCTACAGGATTGCTGTCAAATTGCAATTTTCAAAATTGAAAGAGTTGTTAAGCTAGATTTTCTCCATTTTCTTCCTAGTTCTTTCCCTCAAACTTTCAGAAATGTGCCTCTCAATTTTGCAGTGTACTATCCTACAATGTGCGAGGAAATTAAAGGAGCTCCTGAAAAAATTCCTTACCATGTAGCGGTAAAATCTCATTTTCCTGTCTGCAACTCAGTGTATAAATCTAGAGGAAGACTTCATCAAGGAGCAGGGAATGAATGAAATTTGAGCATTAAGATAATGCCCTGGTGAGGTTGGCAGCTAAAAGGAACAAGTTTGGTACCTTCATGTTACGTGATTTAAAACTCTCTGGCCATGACTGGTTACCTCCAGCCTGCTGCAACTCAGTTGATCAAATACTGCTGAGGAGGGGAACCTGCTGCTTTAAGGGTGTCAGCTTGGGGCAAAATCTTCTCCTCAGTGTTAGAAAGAGGCAGGACATTAAAATTAAAAGCTTTTGCAAGAACAAAAGTCTGAAGTTGGTTGAGATGTGTGGTCCCATTACCGGGAGAGCTACAGAAACCTTCTCTCATTAAGTTTCTCTGAGTTTCTGAAAGCCAAAGCTCCTGGATAGCCCTGAGCAGGTCAACACGTCCCTCATCTTTAAAATCAACAATAATGTTCTGCTCATGTCTTCCAGCTGCCTCAGTCTGGTAGGAACTTCAAAGCCTGCCTAATATATGCAATTTTCTCTTAAAACAAGAACAACAAATAGCTTCTAGTGGAGAGAGTGCCTGTCTCAGCTGTGCTGACCCACATTCAGCCCTGAGCTCTGCCAGACGAATTCCAGCTTCTTTCTAAGATGCTGCCACAACTGTTGGGGTGCAGGGCTGTTCTGAGGTACCAGGTGCGATGCAGGAGGTAACAATCAGCTCCACAACTGGTTCAGTTCCATATTTAAATAAGGAAAAATTATTAGGCTTCTGTTATTAGATGCACTTGGTGAGCAGGAGAGCAGTGAAGGTAAGTTAGGCTGATACAGGAGTCTGAGCTTATCAGCACCTGATTTGCTCTTCTTCAAATGCTGTTCTTCCCTGGTGTTTGTGTTTTCCATTTGTGTCTCTTAAATCTTCCTGTTTCTAGCTCCAGGAATTTATCTGATGGAGGAAAAAAGTAAAAGCAGGTAGGAATGGAGAACAGGAAACCCAGTCTATTCCAGTTGCTCAGATTGTACATTTTTTTACCATGATGAGATGATACCATGTTGTGAAGCTTCAGTATAAAATCCTGCCAAAATCATGGCAGTTTGGGGTTTATTCCAGGGCTTAAAGGCTGGCAGGTGTCACCACTTTGAGCTGGTCTTGCTTGTGAATATACAGGCATTCAGGTATGTGCATCAGACAGTTCTGGACAGAGAATTATTCCGTTTTTGTGTGGAAATGGTGGTAAGGAGGCTCAAACTCCCAGCTGGTGCTGGGTGGAGCTGAGCAGATCAGGGTGGCTGCTCTTTGTGCCTGCCAGATGTGAGATGGGGAGCAGCTGTTTGGAGAAGGTCCATGCCTCAGGAGAAGGTCAATGCCCCAGGAGAAGGGTCAATGCCCTAGGAGAAGGGTTCCTGCACCAGAAGAAGGTCCCTGTCCCAGGAGAAGGGTCCCTGTCCCAGGAGAAGGGTTCCTGCCCCAGGAGAAGGGTCCCTGTCCCAGGAGAGCGAGGGGAAGCTCATCCCTGCTCCAGGTGAGCCTTTCAGCCTGGCTGGGCTGTCTGTGAGGAGGAGGAAGGTGGAGCTGTCCGGGTTTTGCTCTGCTGCAGGCGTGTCCCACAGCCTCGGATGCTGCCGGTCACACGAGCATCGGTCAGTGCATGGAGACCTGGCTGCCAGGACTGGCCTAAGTCCAACACTCCTTTCCCAGGGGCTAATCAGGAGCCATCAGATCAAATTCCCTGTGACTTTATTAGTATCTCTGAGCCAATGGCCTGCAGGCAAACCCCCAGGAGTAAATCAGAGAAGTAACCATTTGTTGATGTTTCTGTGTGTCAGCCCCAGACGTGGGCCCGTGTCCTGCTGGAAATGTGGCTCTGTCACATGCACTTCCACCACTGCACAGAGTTCAGATGGTTACAAATGCCTTTATCCATTCCCATTGACATTTTAAACAAACGGTGATATATTTAGTACAATAATTACACTTATTTGATTACCTTTCTTTTAGCCTGAAGTAGAAGGCAACTGACAGATGTGAATACCTCCGAGACCAATCCTCTGTAATAAACTAACATTATTTATTACAAGATGCATTTTATTAATAGGAATTGGCAGTAATTAATTCGGTAAAGTTGATGTTACTAATAATTATATGTAATTCATGAAATATTTATGAAAGAAAACTGTGTATGAAAATGATGCAAAGGTCATTTAGCTAATTAGTTAATAAATGTCACCAACGTTTCTAGCGAGCCTCTCTAATTCTGAGCAGTTTCATCTTTTTCTTGGGGAAATACTTTTTGAAACAGTTTGTTTTTGTGCGTGACATCCTGAGATGTAAGTCAACATTTCTGGTTATTGTTTTGAGCCAATGCATGTACTGTTTCCTTTGCTAATCCACTTTGGCCTCTTTCCTTGTTCATAGTGAAAGATCCTAATTAGAGATAGCACGGGCTCAATCTAATTTAGGTTATCAGTGAGTTGCGGTGTCTCCCAGTTTAAGGATATATGAATATATCTCTGTCTTTTTAACTTGATTCCACTGACTTTCCATGGAATCAAATAACCATCATCCAAATTAATAGCTGACATCTGAACTGGAAAAATCTTAATGTCATTTCTGCCTGGATTGAATTCAATGGCAAAGGAGCCCATTGACCTCGTGAGCTGCAGGATCAGACCCTGGGCTGCTCCATGGTCATGGCTGGAGCAGTGATTTTGTGCTGGTTTTTGGGAGCCTTTGCCATGGGATGTGCCAGTGTTATTGGCAGAGGAAGGTGCAGAATGAGGTTCCCTTGTCAAATAGGGTGTCCTGTGTAACACAGGCTGTCTGGGATTGTGTTTGGTCAGTTTTTCAGAGATGTCAAGACAGTTTGAAGCACTAAGAGTCAGAGAATCCATATCTCCTTGCCATCTTCAAACCTGGCTGGGATCTGGCTTCAGTGTCCTGCTGCAAATCTTTGTCAAATACAAATTACTGGGCTGAAGGAAGAGTTTTGCTGTATGAAATTCCTTGTTGCCTTCTGGAGAAAGGCAGACTTGGTGATCTAATCATGTTCTTGTCCACAAGTCTGTGAGAGCCACCTTTGCACTTCCCTCATTCTGGCATTGCTCTCTGCTCAGTCATAAAACAACCCTCAGCACTCTGCCTTTTGGCAGAGGAGGGAATTGCTCAAGGACTTGAGGGAAGAGAGGTGAAGAGAGCACCGTGCTCACTGCCCTAAATCCAGGAGTGAGGGGTGGTGACCAAGGGCTGATGTCACTTCTGCAAGCTGGACTGTGGGTGGGTTAAATGGTTCTGAGGCAGCTCTGGGCAGGGAGATGGACACAGGGCTGCCCTAAATCAGGGAGGGATGTCTTGCAGTTGAGTCTTCCTTGAAGAGCTGTTCTCTGTCTCGGTGTTGTTGCACTGACCAGGAGCTCAGCCAACCATTGCCACGAGGTCCCCAAAAGCAAACCTGTGTGTGGAGCCACAATTCCTCCTGTTTTTTGTGAATGGGAGACTGCTGATCACTGAGGAAACTTGAGTTCTCAGAACTCATTCCTCAAGTTTGCCATTCACAGCAACAAAATATCCAAGGATCACCCCTTTATTAAGTGCCAGGCTCAGGCACCTCCAGATGCCATCACTTTGTAGAGGAATATAGCAGTATATACAGAATTACACACTGGTGGCCTCAGGTCTGTTTCTTTACCATGAACATACATGAATGTATAAACAAAATAAAAACTAAATGTATGAATAACATCAAAACAATAACATGGCCACTATAAGTTATACATTGGAAAAGAATTATTGTATTTAGCAATGAGAGAGCTGTTCTTAACACCTCTTAAAACCCTTGTGGTCCCTGCTGAGGTGTCCCTGTCCCTGTTTGATGGCATTCCCTGTGGGAAACACGTGCCTGTGTGCTGTTGAAGAGGATGAGCCAGAGCCATATCAATCTCTTGGTCCTCCCCTCCTAAATCCACCTCAGCTCATTAGTAAATGACAAGGTTTGGCCTTGCAGTACTAGATAGCCTAAGTGAATAGGGAAACAATTTTCTGAGATTATTTTAATTGCCTGCCTTGGAAAATAAAAATGAAAAAGCTCTTGTTATTTTCAATTAATAAGCAGACTCTCAGGAAGAAAGAGCTTCAGCAGCAAGCAGAGGGAACGGCAAAACAAGGGAAGGGGAATATGCACAGGAGGGGCTGCTGTACAGGATATGTACAAACCCACAGCAGCTCTCCCTGCTCTGTGAACCACCTGAGCCTTTACTTCAGCTCCAAACAGCCCTCCTGATGGGCAGCCACCCCGGGGAAAAACGGAGCAATCTTGAATTGCCTCAAATGCGCTTCCTAACCGGCAACTGGCCCTGACAGAACAATCTGAAACTCTCTGTCTCCTTATCTTCTGTCGACATCATTTTTCAGAAGGGGCAACAGGACCAAATTAAATCGTTGTGCTGCAGACAGTCTGTCTGATTGCCTTGTGGCTGTTGCCCATGCTGAAGATTTCCTCCAGCAGCTTAAAACTAAGTCAAGAGGAAGGTCCATGTGTGCTCGTGCACGCAGATGCACGCAACCCCCTGCCTCCCTTCTCTTACACTTACTCAGTTATGAGATACAGCTTAAGGAATTCAGAGTCCAGTTGTTCTATGCCATGGCCAGTTCCTGATGGTTGAAAATGTCAGGAACCTCCCTCTTCCCCAAATTTTTTTTTTTTCCCAAATCCAGACTAGGAGCTTGAAAGAAAGAAAATAATAAGATGTATATAAATTGGTTTAATCCAAATATCATTTGTGGAAAGAAGCATAGGGAAGTGTGACTGGCTGTGCTTGTGCCTGATTTATTGTGTTCACTTAAGGCATGAACAAAATTCTTGGTTGTCTCTTGTCTCTGGTATTTTTTGAATCTTCTTCTCATGTATGAAGCCCAGCTTGTCTGCAGAAGGTTTGATTTTTGACTGAGATGCAGCTGCTGGGGCTGAGCACACAGTGAGCACGGTGGAAGGGGAAGAGCCTGGGAAATGAGATGTGCTGCAAGCAGCAAATGGATTTGGAGAACCTGATTGCTGTATAACTAAAGAACCCTCTGGGATATATTTTACTTACTGGTGGGCAGGAGAGAGCTGTGTTCTCAGGACATCTTTCTGAGGGCTGCAATGCACAATCATCACCTTTGGATTGTGTCCAAGTGCTGCTCAGAATCCCGGTGGCTCTCGGGCGGCATTAAATCAAGGTGGATGTCACTTTACATCTCATTGTGAATGCACCTCCTGGAGCATTCCTGGTCAAGCAGAGACTTCTGCCTCGGGGGGGAAGTTTGATCCTTAGGAAAAAAGGAGGAAAACCTCCTCTCCTGCCCCAGTCTGTGGGTAATTGGGTGTATCACCAACTAATGCCCCCAACTCTCTTCCTCGAGAGCTCCGTGTTGCGCTGGAGGGATCCAGGTCACGTCCCCTGGTGTGTCTCTGTTCTGGGGACATGAAGGAGGACAGGGATGAGCTGTGTCCTCAGCATGGAGCAATTCCCCATGGACAGAGCAGTTGCAGTCAGCAATTAATGCTGCTGGCTCCTGCTTCAGATCCTGAGCTTCTCTAACAGCCCCATCTCCCAGTGCTCTCTGCATTCCTGCTCCAGTCTTGCTTCTCTGTTTCTTAATGTCTCAGAAAGTCACAAACCAGCAGGTGAAATGCTCCCAGCTATATAATATACATCTAATATAATATATATAATATTATAATATCACATATATTATATATATTATATATTATATATATATTATATAAATATACATATAAATATATGACAATATAAATACCTGGGGAAGGAATATTTCATCATTTCTAACTTGAGATAGTATTTATTCTTGTATTAATATAAACCACAAGTGTTACCAGTAAAGAATCATATATGAAAGACTGGTAATTGTTTCTTCAACAGCAAAATAATATAAATATATATATAAAAAACAGCAAAATTATATATATATATATATATATATATATATATATATATATATAATATGTATAATTTTCATGTTATTAAATATGAAGAAAATATATATATTTAAGAAAAAGAAAGAATTAATGGTTTGTAAGAGGAAATGCAGCATGCACAGGGCTCTTCACCATCCCAGACACGATTTTGTTCTCCCTGAGGATCCAGCCCCTGTTTTTGTGTTGTTGTCTCGTGCCTGCCCAGCCATGGTCCCAACACTCAGCATTCACAGGCAAAGAAGATATGGTGAAATTTAAAAAAGACTGAGGAAAGCCAAGAAAACAAAACCATGCTTTTTTTTTCTAGGAAAACTTGGTGGAAACCCTAGAAGGTGTGAAATTGATTTAATCCTTGCCGTGTTTTTTTTGGCTGCCATTGGTTTTGGCGTAAGAAATTAATTCTGCTATTTTAGCCAGCATTTCTGAACGTCTTCTTGAATGGGGGGATGTTTTTAGAGATGATTTTAGAAAAAGCTGCTTTAAAAAACAAAGCTCTGCCACACGGTAGAATAGAAGATTTCTAAAGCCCTTTCCCCTCTCTTTCTCCTTGAAAACACATTTGTAACCATTAGTTGGGTGTCACATTTCCTGATTGGGGGTTTTTTCTCCCTTTGCATCCCCTCCTAGGAGGGTGAGGGCTGCTGCTCATGGATCACCCCAGTCCAGAGGGCTCCAGGATTTTCAGCTCCCTTCTTGCTGCAAACTTCTGGAGAGGTTTCCAGTCCAAGGAAGGATCCATTCGTTGGTGGGATTTTAGAGCCCTGAGCACAGAGAATTTCAAGCTTCCTGTGCTAACAGCCACTAACCCACAAGAAAACCCACTGTATTTAACCTGAAGCCATGGAAAAGGCTTCCAAAATTACGTGACAGAACCGAGATTGTGAGTGTGTACTTTAAATAGAAGTGTGTTATATCACATAGTGGAAAATCTAGACTTTAAAGTTTTAAAATATAATAATCTATGTGTAGCAAGATGGAGGTTTTAGGGCATAAGCTTGACTTACTTTTTCACTTTCTTCTTCATGGGTTTAAGTAATATTGTGTGATTAGGTAAAAAAATCCACACTGTGGAACACAGGCATTTAGTTATTAGGTGAAAAGTAAAAATAAATTAGTTAGCATTTTATAATTAAGTAGTTGACACTTAAAAAGCCTTGTAAAAGAAAATCTGGAGCTCCATTTTTAGTTTATTAGCTTAGTGTGCTGAAGAACTCCCAGTCTGTGAGAATGTAACATTGGTAAGAAATAATCAACTTCTCTAAGTCCAAACAATAATACCGTCTCTCACTCATTAATCCCAACCCCAAATAAATGAACCTTGAGATATTTTGGGACCAGTGGGATCATTACATTAGGAACTAATTAGAAGTACTTAGAACCAGAGGTCCTCTGTTGTGTTTTACTCTAAAAGCAATTTCTCTTGTCACTGTCCAAATGCCATAATGTAATAAGGAATAGTACAAAACTTGCAGAAAAAGCAGAAGCCCAAACAAGCCAAGAAGCTATAGCAGAATAGATACTTTCTTTTAATATCTCCTGCTAATACAAGTTCAATAAAAGTTATGAAACTGGAAATTTTATTGATTTTCTGCTAAATAGGTAAATTCTGTGTATACCAAGCTTACTGTTTAACGATGCTTAATGAAAACTGATTAAAATTTGAAATTAAAATATTTCCCCCCAGAGACCAATTTCCTGTTGGAATTGTTGACTTTGATCTTCCCATGCCTTGCATTTGTCAATATTGGCTGTCACTGCTGTCATGTAGTCAATTTATCTCCTTAGTAGACTTCTCTGAGCTTTCTCTGAACTTCATCAGTGCAAATTACTTTCTAAGCCATGACAATATTTTGCTCCTCACCTCCCACAGCCTCTTAAAACAACCTCTTAGTGATTTGAAGATGAGTTTGTCCAAAGCCATGAGCTGAATTTCTGCCTTGCTTCTTATTTCAAGCTCTTAATATCACACAGAAACAGCAGGCTCTGTAAAGGAAACTTTTGTGACCTCTTTACAATTCCTTTTGGATGTGGGAAGGTCTTACACTGGTGGTTTATCACTGCTGGACAGCTACAGAGTGCATGTTTGGGTGTTCACAGAGTTGCAGAATTGTTTAGGTTGGAAAGACTGAGACCGTGGAGTCCAGCCATGAACCCAGCCCTGCCAAGGCCACCACTGCCCCACGTCCCCAAGTGCCACATCTACATGTTTGTTCTACTCTTCCAAGCTTGGTGACTGGGCAACCTGTTGCAGTGCCTGAAAACTGTTTCTGCTGAGAAATTTTCCTTAATATCCAATCTAAAACTCCCCTGTGCAGCCATTCCCTCTCCTCCTGGCCCTGTTCCCTGGGAGCAGATCCCAAATCCCCTCGGTTGTCCCCTCCTTCCAGGGACTTGTGCAGAGCCAGAAATTCCCCCTGAGCCTCCTTTGCTCCAGGCTGAGCCCCTTCCCAGCTCCTCAGGAATTCTCCGGCCCCTTCCCAGCTCCCTCAGGAATTCTCCAGCCCCTTCCCAGCTCCCTCAGGAATTCTCCAGACCCTTCCCAGCTCCCTCAGGAATTCTCCAGCCCCTTCCCAGCTCCTCAGGAATTCTCCAGACCCTTCCCAGCTCCCTCAGGAATTCTCCAGACCCTTCCCAGCTCCTCAGGAATTCTCCAGCCCCTTCCCAGCTCTGTTGTCCTTTGCCATTTTCTGTGTGTGTGTGTGTGCATCCCCAAAAAGAAGCCTTTCCCTTTGTTATAAAGTCAGATCACACTTGGGAGGGTAGAAACTGGGGGAGAAGAGGGTATTTTAAGTAGTTTTAGCAATCCTACAAATCACCCCTCAGAATGGCACGCATCTCTCTGAGATATTTTTGTTAAATTACCAATTTCCTTTCAGATGCAAATGTGCTTGCTGGTGTAAAACTGCAAGGATTTGCAAAGTCATGTTTCTAAAATGAAGAAAATGTTAACAAACTCCCAAACAAAAACACCTTCTCTTTATCCAGATTAATCTGTATTATTTACCAGTATGAAGAAAGACTCAATAGGGCTTGTAATGAAACCAAACTTCAGAATTCCTCGTGGCACCCCCAAGCTAAAGATTTTTTAGGTGAATTGCTCTGGCTTTTTGTACAGTATATGATTTCCATATTGTTTGACATGTTTTCACTTGACATCAGATTAGCCAACAGGTTAAATATTGTGGTTCCAAAGTGTTAATTTAGCAGCCTCGAAAATTAGAATTTTAACATATTTGGAATTTTGATGAGACTAAAAGGCAAATTGTAATGTTTAAAGCAGCTGATTTTAGGTGCAGTTCAGCAATTAAGTTAATTTCGAGCTTTCTGATGCTGAGAAGGCCACTCAGAGCTGATAATAGCTTATTTTCTCAGATGGAGATTGAGGAGCTGACTACAAACTTCCAAATGAACACATGTGCTTGATTTGTCTATTTGTATTCAAGTTTACCTTTTCTGGTTGTCAGTAACACTACCCCACCTGCCCTATACAGCCTGTAGTGCTCAAACCTATTTGGAAAATCATGTGAATAGGGATTTGCATCATTACAATTTCCTTTCCATTTAGGAAGCATCTGCTATATCTTTAAAAGTAACAGGTTTGAAGAGGCCACAGGCTGTGAAACAGACTAAACCATTATTAAAATGAAACAAAAAACTTTAAAAAAAAAAGCTAGCTGGACCTAATTCAACAGCAGCTTCAACTTATTTTTTTTTTTTCTCTTTTTACCTTGAAAAGGTTAAAAGCATTTGGGTCCTTGTGAAAAATATAATTGCATTTCGGCCTTGTTTGTGTGTGAATCTAAAGAATACTGATAATCTGCCATGTGAAGAAGTTCTGTTCTTCTGCTAACAGGCAATCCTTCCTGTTCCTAACAGGTCTTTCTATTAAGCAAACAGTTAAGGCCTAATTGGAACTTTTATCTGTACCATGTCACACTAACTGATCAACCATTGCTAGCAGTAGTATAAATGTTATTTTAAGCACCTCAATTGCACAGGTCCAAGTACTGCAAGGAAAGAGGGAAAACCTCAGCTGCAGTTTTTCTTAATAACAAATAAAAAGCAAAGTTCTGTGAAGATGTGCTTGAGCAGGTTAAGTTAACAGTGTTATTTTGCTAACCTTCATTGCATATCATTTCCACATGGCAGCTGGAGGTTTTGTCAGGGGAATGGACTCATCCCAGGACATTTCTGTCTCTAATTAGGTTTTCTGTTCTTTTGAAGGTGGGCAGCATCATCGTGGTGCTGCTTCTTTGCCATTCATCTCAAAGGAAAGCTCTAAACCAAAATATTTCAGCCAGACTTGGCCCTTTAATCTGCCTACATCATCACCAGGAGGCCTACACATACACAAAAATATCCAGCTTCCATGATTTTCCTGAAGTAAGACACACAGTCTCCTCCCCAGCTTCTCTCTGTTTCTCTGCCCAAGCCCCAGCTTTGCAGGGAAAGAAAACAATCCCCATTTTAAGAATTGTTTTAGGCAAGGAGGGTATTTTATTTATGTGTCTGTTTGCTCCACTTCCTAGTCAGTGCCTGGAAGTTTGACTTTGGCTTCTCCTGAGTCCCATTCACACATCCCAAATGGAAAGAAAAAATATAACTGCTTTCCAAAACCATTCCATGTTGGGTTGTTGTTGCTTTCAGAGGGAGCAGGGTTTAGCCAGGGCAAAGGGAATCCCATCCCAATCTGTGTTAGGGTCCAGAGAACACTTGTGCTACTTTTGAAAAGTTACAGCCTGGGTTTTCAGGCACAGCTCCTTTGATTGTTTTTGCTTCTCTCTATGCATCCCCTGACCCAAAAATAGAAAGTTCCTTTTCTTTTTCCTGGTAGGATCGCTGGTTTTTACTGGCAGGCACCACAGAGCTGCTATCAGTAGTACTGAATTGTGATGCTCATTAGAAAATTGTGTTTCAGATGTTTCAGATGGGATTTTGGGTCCTGCAGTTTTGAATGCTGGACTTAGGAGAAGAACCTGACTTTGAAACTGCGATGGCAACTCCCTTCTTGAACATCAGGCCTTTTAAAATCCTCTTCCACCCAGCACTGTCAAATTAACAGACCTCTACAGAAAAAGTCATTGAGCTCCTTGTCTCAAGGCAGAGCCGGCCATATCCCAGTCATCTGGAAGAAGGAAAGATGAATGCTGTCTTCCTGAGGTCCACTTCTCTGGAGCTGAGTGTCCCAATCATCAGCTCATGGGTGTTGGTGTGCACTGAGAGCGAGGACACAGCCCACGGTGTGGGGATGGAACATGGGAGGGCTGGGAGTGCGCTTCACTGGGGTTTTTTTTGCCTGGGGATGGTGCTTCAGTCAGGTTTTGTTGGCATTAATGCCCTGACCTGTGACTCAGATTCCTTCAGGAAACATTTAGAGGTTTGGGCTCTGTGGCTGTGGCCAAAGCTCTGACCCCTGTGGTGGGGATTTGACCTTCCCAGCAACGGGGGAATCAGTGGGATGCGACAGAGGGGCTGCTGAGCTCTTGCTGAACCGAGAGGAGTGGCTGGAGTGGTTCATCCCTCACATCAGCAAAGGAAGCAGGATGCTTGGCTGGGCTGGGGCTGGCTGTGTGTGTGCAGTCAGACTGAAAGTGCTGTCTGTGCATGGGAATGTAGAGCTGGACGTTCACCTATGAAATTCCTCTTTACTCATCCTTCCTTTTCCAAGGCTGCTTTGATAAGGGGATTCCATTTTCTCCTCCAGACTTTTGCTGAGGCTTGGGAGGTGTATCCCATTTCAGGGAGGCTGTCTGACACTCAGAGCATCACCCTGCTCCATTGTTTGCAAGAGCACGATGAAACTTTTGTGCCCTTGGTTGAGCTCATGCCCTGCGGCCCCGCGCAGATCATTCTCCCTGCAATTAGCATTCATGGTTAGCTAAGCAGAACTTCTACAACACATCTGCCCTGCTTTGAAGGTTGAGTTACATGGTTTCAAAGTGGCCAGAGGAAAGGTTCCTGTATGAAGAAGATATCTGGGAATATCCATTGTCTTTTTGTGTGTTTAATGCTTACATTTCAGGTAGGATTTCCTTGCTATTTATTCAGTGCTTTCTAACTTAGCACACAATAAAGTAGGACAGAGTGCAAGAACACAGTGGTTTTAAAATTTTCCATTGAATTTTGTTCTAGGTTTCCAATTTCTTTCTTGGATTTGGGAGACGAGGTGGTATTTTTACTTCTTCAGAAAATTTGCATGTGTTATTTTTTAAGGTTTTTCCATTTTTGCAAATGTAGCAGTTTGTTTCTTCAATACTTTATGTACAGAGACCTCCATATGTTTGATGTTCAAAGAAACATCACAGAATCATAGAATGACTTGGGTTGGAAGGGACCTTAAAAAAAATAAATTCTGAATTTTGATATGGCCAACATGTTGCATAAATGCCTTCTTTGCTAAAAATATCTCCAGGTCAAAACTTCTCCTTGTGTCTCCTATGAAGACAACCAGGGAGAAGAGGAGGCTACAGGGAGACCTTACAGCCCTTTCCAGTACCTGAAGGGACTCCAAAAGAGCTGGAAAGGGACTGTGGAAAAGAGCCTGGAATGACAGGACAAGGGGAAATGGGTTTAAGCTGAAAGTGGGTAAATTTAGATGGGCTAAAAAGTGCAACAACCCTTGCTGGCAACACAATTGATTGCAGTACTGGATGTGGGAAAGGAGCTCAAAATGTAAGACAATTTTTTGTTGCCATGCTTGAATTAATCTATGAAATTTATTGTTTTAATGGATCTAATTATTGGGATGTTTAATTTTGGCTAAGACCTGTCAGTGTGTACATGGACCTCAAAAGAAATTTGTTCCCTTAAGAGAGAAACTTTGGAAAAGGGATTATTCTATTGGCCTGTGTGGAAAAAGGATAGTTTACCTGGGTTTTGAATGGGGAGTTCTGAGTTCACTGTGACTGAAATACCAGTGAAAGTGCATCATGGGTGATCACTTTTTCTAATGTATATCATTTAACATTGGTAATTTTCCTCTGTTGCTAATGCCATTAGTTATTTTAGAAGTAAAAAATAAAAGGATGTTTTACCTGCCTTTTTTTTTTTTTTTTTTTTAAATTTTGCTAGCTACCCATAGCTTAACTTAATGATTTGTATAAGTGATAGTAATTGCTGAAACTACAGTTGAGTATTATTAGCTATAAAATGAACATGGTTATATGTCCAACACAACTAGCAAGGAACAGAAATGCAGTTGTATCCAAGAGAAAATAATTACAGCAATAATCAGTGTAATTCATGATAATGGCTGAATTGAATTTCACACCATAGCTCCAAGCACTTACATTTAATGAATGTAGTTTGTGCTTGTTTACTAAAAAGGTTTTTAGCAGAAAATCGATAATGTAACTTCAGTGTTTCTAATTGCAAATGCAATTTTTTTAAAAAAGTAGTGGTTCAATAAGGATTTTGTAGGGAAAAATAAGGTATGTGAGTGCAGCAAATGCTGTTACTTTAATTAGGCTACCTGTACATTAGTGCTATAGCTCCTTAATATTTATTTATTACTCCATATTGATTAAAATTGGTTTGCATTCCATTTTTAAGGCCAGCTAATGTAATGAACATTGAAACTTTTCAGCAGGAGCTGGCTGTGACTAAGCAGATCATTTCTAATGGGATTGTCCTCACAAAGAGGTGTTTTTACCTTAAAAGCATTACCATACCAGCTAGGAGGTGCAGGCCTGCCTGCAAAGGTGCTTTCTACATGTTGAACATGAAAGAGTTGCTCATCCTTCACGTGGAATGGCAGAATGAATAAAGTGATTGGCACTTGGTGGTGTAATTATAATTGCTTAATTGGTCCAAGTGTATTCTTGGCCTCATTTGTGAGAGGGAGGCTGCTGGGTGTTAAAGTGGTGGGGAAGCTGAGGAATGCAATGCCAGGTGAATTTTTCAGTTCCTTGGCCTCACAATCTGGGCTGTGGTCTCCTAGAGTAGGTTGGAGGGGGTACAAAGAGGTTATTGAGATATACAACTCTAGCAAGGACAACCATAAACAATCCCAGAGACAGATTGATGGGATTAAACCCCACAGTGCCACTTTTACTGAAGTCAGCAGCAAATCTCCCCCTCTGTTCCCTGGTGGGTCACGATGACTGGTGCACACCTGAGGCTGGGCGGTACAAAGGAGGTGGGAGTGAAGGCAGAGCACTCAGAAAACAGAGAAGGAACAATCAGAGGTGGGGTTTCTGGAGCTCAGCTACCTGCAAACACAGGTTGCCTTTACCTCTAGGCTCTTGGAGACCTCTAGGCTCTTCCCTCATCCTACATTGATGAGGAAAGGGGGAAGAACTGTGAACCCCTCCTGAGCTTTCTCACACAAATAACTGAACCACCTTTACGCTCTACAGGGTAAATGGGTAAAAAATCATGGTTAGTGGAGATGTTTTGTCTTAAAATCATAGAACCACAGAATGGTTTGGGGTGGAAGGGACCTCTAAAGGTCATCTGGTCCAACCTGCCTGCCATAAGAAGGGACATCTTCACATCGATGAGAAGAAGGTCATTAAGTCATGGACCTTCCAAATCCAAGGTGATCTCCCAGCTGGAGGGATGTCACTGCCCAACCAGCAGCAATAATATTGTAACTGGACTTAAACTGTGGCAGCAAATTAAGTGCAATTCACCAGGAAAACATTAAGCGATCCGTAGGGGTTTAAAAAAAAAATAAACCCTGATCACTCAAGATTTGTGCTCTGATTATTTTCTGCGGCTGCCTGCCCTCAGTGCTAGAACCAGCACTGCATTTTCTGCTGGGTTCAGTCAGGCATTTTACTCTACAAAAACAACTAGCTCCTTTCCAACCAATGATTACTTGTAATTATGCTTTCCCCTGCCATTATTCTAATAGACTGTCATGCTGCACAGAGGAGGCGTTTGGAGGCTGCTTTTATGGATGGACTGTTGGAACACTTAATATAGCTCTATTTTTGAATTATCAGGTTCTATCCTTTTGAAGTCTGTGTTAGTGGAACTCCTATTTATGAAATGTGCTGTGCTTAAAGGTTTGCTATTGATGAAGAGGTCCAACAGAGGCCTTTATCGTAAGTACTGTAGCATTCTCCCCGAGAAATAAATAGCCTTGCTAAAAGGTATGTTGTGTACCAAGGTTGCAAATTATCAGCCAAGCACCTTATAACTGTATACTTCAAAAATACCTTTCTGCTTTCTGTTTGTTCTCCCTTTTTTTCCACAAGATGAGCAGTGTTTTTAAAAACTACATAAGGAAAAAAAAAATAAACCCCCCAGAACCCCAATCTGTTGTCTCTGTAATTGGACAGCATGTCCTCGTTGTAACTCTTTAATATACATATATACCTTGGCAGGAGGTGCTGTCATTCTCTGAGTTTTGGGGGGGAGTTTGCAGCTCCCACTCAGAGAGTGATTCCAGCCACTGATTGGAATCCAGGATCTCATCACGGTGTCAGCCCCACCAAAGCTGTGAGCTGAGCATCACTACCCAGTTATCTAGGACAGGGTAATGAGAACCATGCTATACATGCAGAAAAAAAAATGAAAAAAGGCAATCAGGAATTTTTAGTCCTTAAATGTTTACAGTCAAGGTAGGACAGATCTTTGCACCTTCATTTTTGGGTTGAAATTGCTGGGAGCTCGGTGATGCAAGGTACTGCCTGTTCTTCCTCTCCTTTGAAATCAGCTCCTAAACCCTCTCTTTAATTCTGCCACTGCTCCATATCTTCAGATCTTTGGACCTGAAGGCAAAATGTGCTGATGATGACATACATTGATTTCTCTATCTGCTGCTGAGTTGCACCCTGGTTTAAGACCAGACGGAACTTGATGTCAATAGAATTTATTTCAAAAAGTAAAAGGAAATCATATTTTTTTTTCATTATTTAATTTTATATTATCACAACATTGTGACTTCTGTGGGAGCTACTACATCCACCTTTCCTGTCCTTGGGAGCCCATTCTTAGGCTGTGTTTGCAGACCCAGGACTGGGCACCACAGCTCCTGGTGTGCTCCTGGATCTGGGGCTGGCAGGACACCGAGCACAGTGGGATGTGTCCCACGGGGGGGTGGCCCTGAGAGGGCACACTGTGGGGACAAGGCAAGAAGGTGGTGAAAAGCCACCAGGAGAGGCTGAGGGAGCTGGGAAGGGGCTGGAGAATTCCTGAGGGAGTTGGGAAGGGGCTCAGCCTGGAGCAAAGGAGGCTCAGGGGGAATTTCTGTCTCTGCACAGCTCCCTGCCAGGAAGGGACAACCGAGGGGATTTGGGATCTGCTCCCAGGGAACAGGGACAGGAGGAGAGGGCACCTCAAGATTAGCCAGAGGAGACTTAGATTGGATTTAGGAAAAAATTCTTCACAGAAAGGATAGTCAAACATTAAAACAGGCTGCCCAGGGCAGGGGAGGCATCCCCATCCCTGGAGGGATTTAAAAAGCCATGTGGATGTGGCACTTGGGGATGTGGGCAGTGCTGGGGAATGGTTGGACTCAGTGACCTTGGGGGGCTTTTCCAGCCTAAAGGATTCTGTAATTCTGTGATTTTATGACAAGAGCAACACTGAGGGTAGCAGTGGGTGCATGAAACAAGGAGGAATTTCCATTTAACACAACAAATAAGGCAAGTCTTGCTCTAAAGTGTTTATCTGGAGTTTTTCCTTTGGAGCTGCAATGTATCAGAACCCTGACTTTGCACTCCCACATTCATCTTTGCTTATGTATTTTACCCTCACCGATGGCTTTCCCCTTAAGCCTGTCTATTTGCCTGTAGATTTGACAGATGACAGCTTCTCTCTGGGATGTTGGATGGCGTTTGTAGGGCTATGATGCCAGGAGCGTTCTGAGCGCTGGTGTTGCATATTTATTGATCTCCATATTCCCAATAATCTGATGCACGTCACATTTGACAACATTATGTGGAGAGGTCAGCTGTATGGGGCTAATGAAACTGTTTCAAAGATGGATGTTGTTTTCCACAACATTAACCTTGCAAATAGCTGTCACTAGTGCATTTCACTATGGGGCTTGGCGTTTGAGAACCTCCCTTTTTTTATTGTTGATGTTAACATTAAACAAAACCTGGAGCCATTAAATCTCAGTATTTATATACAATAGGAAACATGGACGACATGGCATCACTCCAAATGAAAATCTTATTAACAGCACATGGTGCTTGTGGCAAAGTCCCCAACAATCTGAAAATTGGTTTGGCTGTCTGAAATGTTTGACAGATTGGCTAAGGATGATGTAAAAGGACTGAACAGGGAACAGCTGAATTCTAAGGATTAAAGTGGCAAATAGAAAGCCCTGATGTAATCAAAAAGCACATTGCACTTTCATATTTTACTGTGATATTACTCTGCTCACAAGGAGCTTATTACATCCAGGGCAATATAAAATTTAGATTACCTTTTTATTTTAAAATTATTTCGCTAGCATGTGTAATGTGACGAGGAAGCATTCGGTTTCTAAAGAGGTCTCTTGAAGTTCTTTTTCCCTTAAAAAATTACGGTGATTTCAATATTTAATTGTAGGTTTTCTGCTGTCATGCTGAGGCACTTCAAAACAGGAGTCCTAAGGGCGATAAAAATAATCCTCGGAGGCCCCTTTTCCACATTGCAGTGGTTGAGAACAGTTGTAGTAACTCTTTCTCGATGTCATACTGCATCTTTTGTGATGTAAATTTTGCACATACTTACAAAGCACAGTTCCAAATATGATTTTGATAGGCAAGCAGTTTAGAAAGGTTTGTGTAGGCCATCTGAGCTGTGAAGTACCACATATATTTACAGTGCCTTCTGGGACTTCAGGGCATTTTAAGTGAGAAGGAAAAAAAAACCTCAACCTTCATCCCCGCTCTGGAAGCTCATGATTGTGTTTTAATATTTTAAAGAGCAGTTGGCAAAGGCTAATATAAAGCCCATTGACAAAGGGTGAAATTCTGAGCCGTGCAGAGAGTAAAGGTCAGATGATGGTGATAAGGACAGTTGAATGTGCCTTCACAAGGTCATTAAGGGGGCTTGGAGCTGTTGCAAGGTCTCTGTGGAGCAGTAGCTGCTGAGGCTGCTCTGCAGCTTTTGGGCAGCCCTAGAATACCAGGCAATAGTTTTGTTGTTAAAACTTGCTCTAATAAAAACATGGATGCTCATGCAGGCTCTGCTTGGAGGTGAGATGTGCCCCTGAGAAGGGTGCTGGTGGCTGCTCAAACCATCAGCTGATAAAGGCAGCAGAGGGGCATCTCCCTGTTGAGCTCCATCAGCTTCAGATCATGTCCCTAAATCATGAAATCATGGATGGGTCTGGGTTGGAAAGGACCTTAAAGCCCATCCAGTGCCACCCCAGCCATGGCAGGGACACTTTCCACTGCCCCAGGCTGCTCATGCCCCAGTGTCCAGGCTGGCCTTGGGATCCAGGGGCAGCCACAGCTGCTCTGGGCACCCTGTGCCAGGGCCTGCCCACCCTCCCAGGGAACAATTCCTGCCCAATATCCCATCTAAACTTTCAGTTTAAAGCCATTTCCCCTTCTCCTGTCACTTCATGTTCTTGCAAAAAGTCCCTTTCCAGCTCTCTTGTATCTCCCTTTAGGTTCCAGAAGATGTTGCAGTGTCTCAAATTAACCCCTCCAAATGAAAGGGTAAAAAGGTTTGACTGAGAAGGGAAAGACTTAAGGCAGCTTTTAAAACATGCTCTCTAGTCTGAACCTATAATAGGTTGTGATTCTCTGAGGTGATAGTAAATTGTTCAAAAGTTAAATGTTTTCTTTAAGCTTCCACCTGGACTGAAGCACCTGGAGTGGAAAGAAGCTTTAGGAGGCAGCACATGGGTCAGGAGGAGAGCTCCTGCTGTCTGGAGGCATCTTGTGATGAAAAATCTAGAAAAGTTAAGGTAGATGCTTAATTTTTAAGCCCAAAAGTCAATGAAGCGCAAATTTCCCCAGTAAACTACTTTCTGTCTCTATAGAAACTTTTAGATAAAATGTTATTTGGGCTTCTTTTGAGAATTTTCTTAAGAAATGGTCAGAAAGGAAGAGGGATGAACTTTTAATTTCATAATTACTTTAGAGCATATCTTCTAATATGGAATTTGCTTCTTAAAAATTTGTTAAGGATGCAAATATTCACAAGTCATAAAAAGAAGTTTGCTTCCCTCAGTTTCTGGCAGTTTCTTTGGTGTCTGCATTATTTATTTAGTGACTTAGGATAAGGTCATGGAGAGTTTCTCCAGAAGTAGAATCTAATGCCAAGTGAATGTTTCAGGGAGAGTTAAAACAGATGACTTATAACATCACTTAGTACTGCTTAACACTGTTAATTGAAAAAACATTCTCCTCTAATAATTCTCAGGTTGTGCAGTATCATTATCACATGAAACTGTGCAAAAATGCAATAAGTACATTTCTATAATGTGATTTCTGATCCTGCAAAGCTCACATACTATAAAATATTAAGTGCTTACCAAAAATGCACCTATGGAAAAAAATCCTTTTTGCTCTAAAATCTAATGAGCTATGATTTCTTTTTTATTTGTCTTTTGGGTTTAAAGCCTCCAGATCTAATTTTCAAGCTCTTTTCTGAATACAGGAGAGTTAGTTTATTTCCTAAAGAACACAGGGAGAGGTCAGCACAGCCTCTCATAAAATCTCCAGGAACTCAGACTTTAGGATTTCAAGTGATTATGACACAAACAGCTTTAACTGCCAGCAATGCTTTGGAATTTTAAAAAAAATATAAAAATCTTTTTAAAAGTGTGAACTTAACAGAGGGGTCTCCTTGCTGTAAAAATATACATTTCTGTACATGGAGGCAAGATTCTACCACAATGGTGAATCTGTCTGATGCTCCCAATCCATCCTGAGATTTGGATCAAGGACCACTTCTTTTTTTGCTTGGCTTTACCATGACCTGGGATTTTTTTTTTTCCCTCTTCCTTTCTGCAAGGTACAAATTTTCCCAGCTTGCAGCTGGAGCCTGGATGTCCCCTGCACATTTTGGCTGTGTTGGTAAAGCACAGAGAGGTAGGGCAAGGCCAGGATGACTGCTCAGGTGTGGAGGATCAGGTCTCTGCTTTCAGAGGGCTCATTTGGCCTTGGCTGCCATCTGAGCAGGGCTGGGAGCTGTGTCTCTGTCTGTAATAAGGTGCTGTAATGCTCTGCCACTTCATCCTTAAACACGGAGAAATACCTGTCCTGAATATCACTAATGTCTCCAAAGTAGTGCTTGGTTGGGACTTCGGGAGGGGGGGATGACTCTGGTTCTAGGCCTCTGGACAGAATCAAATTTATTCCTTAGGGAACCTCATCTTTGCTTCAGAACTGCAAAGTGCTGTGCACTCTACCCTGATTGCTCAGTAACTTGCAGAAATGAGCCCATATAAAGCATTAGAGAACTTCAGAGCCCTGTGTTTGATTGTGTGGCATTAGAGAGGCAGGAAAGATGTGAACAGCAGCAACAGGAGCCAGGCCAGAGGCCTGAATTAAAGGGCAGCTCTAAGCAGAAGCTCCTACCTGCTAGGAGCACTGAAAGTGCTGCTGGGGTGAGGATTTCAGAGTCCTTGAGAGTTCTTAATGAACTGATTGTTTATACAGGATTCATTAGTTGCTTGTCTAAAGAATCATGTGGAAACTGCTATTTATGCTGAAGTGCGACCCTGTGGGTTCTGCTCCTTGCAATTTCTGCTTGGCATCTTCTCAGGGATGCCCATCTGATATCCACTCATGGATGTTCAGATCTGCTTTTCTCCTGGGCCCTGGCTCAAGGATCAGGGCCTGGCAGTCAGGTGGGAGCCTGATTCCATCTCTGGAATTGCTTTGTAGTGTGTCAGGGAATCAGGACTGGACTGGATCTTACAAAAATATCTGTTTACCGAAAAGGTTCTTGAACAGCAGAACAAGCTCACCAGTCAGGGGTTAAGGCTGGGGATGAGGAAGGAGAAGAGAGGAAGAAAGGAAACTGGGAGATACTTGCCCATGTCACCGTTCCAAGGAGCTCAGTTTATAAAACCAAAACCCTGTAAAAGGACAATATAACTCAAAGAATCACAGCACTGATTTTCTGGCGGTGCTTTCTTGCTCTGGTTGCACTAAGGCTGCACCTACACGTGCAGTGGGCACCTGGAGCACACCAGGGTACCACGAGAGCTGCCTGTCCCACCCAGGATGGCACCTGGGCATGCAGAGCTGAGCAGGATGGATCCATAGCTGATGATGGATGCTTCCAATGCCCCCAGGATGGGCTCACACTGAAAACCTTTGGAGGCAGATCCAGAGGGCTTCCCACTCACCTGCCTCCTGCCAAGGAAGTGCAAAACATTCGTGCATTTCTGGGTTTGGTTTCGCAGCATCGCAAACTGTTTAGAGGTAGCAAGTGCAGCAAACGGGCTCTTAAATGCAGGTTAAAGGCCCTGATGAAATACAGAACACCTCAAAAAGACAAGCTGAATTTTTGCCATTTTAAACTTTGCATGGCTGGCGTGCTGGAGCAGCCCCCCAGGTTAATGAGCCGCGAGTTTAAACAGCAATTGAAGAAGCCAGTTATAAATACAGAGCAGTTTGCTTTTTGCCTTCCTGTTGCTTTCCCGGGCTTCCGAAGGCCTTCCGCTGATGGAGAGCTTTTAATTTCACATTTTGGCCCCCACCACAGGTGATAAACAAAGGTTTCCCATTGCTGTGACTCAGGTCAGTGCTGTAGCCTCAGCGTCAATCCCGCTGCCTGTAATTACACACGAAAGGTTACCGGGATCCACGGCTAATTTGCAGCCTCTGTTTAGCAGAATTTAATAGCAGGTATTACTGGTGCAGCAGTAATTAAGGACCTTTGTCAATAAGACGGAATAGATGGCCACACTTTGTTGTAATCATTGGACTTTTGAGAACCCAGAGGAGTGAAAAGCAGTGAGAGGAGCAATCCATTTCACGAATAACATGGCTGTCCTTTCACCCCCCCAAACCCCCCCGCCTCCTGAAACCAGCAATGGAATAATAATTCCCCCAAGCAATGAAAGTACAGGAATAAAAGTACTTACCCTCCAGCCTGTGATTTTTTTTTTTTTTTAACTTTTTATTTACTCTACTGTGCTTTTTATTTGCTTCTGGCTGCATTTGATGAAGTATTGTTTAAACAGTGCCGAGCAAAATGGATATAGAGAGATGGAAAATAGAAAGAGGAGGAATTTTAACCAGGTGGATATATGCATTTGCCTTTAAGGTGGATGGCGTTGGGTTTATCAATTATTTCCTCTGGATTTTAAAAAAAAAATAAATAAAAAAATAAAAAAAAGAGAAAGAAATGACAAAAACAAGTGGCTTGGTGAAGAGGTGGAGAGAGTCATTTAGAGCTGTCTCTGCACAGAGCCGTTCAGCTGTAAATGGGTCGCAAACAAGAAGCGAGGAGTGAAGTTAGAGCAGCGCTGTGGCCCCCTCTGCCCCCCCTGCAGCACTAATGTAGCCCTGAATAGGCTGGCACAGGTCTGAGAGCCCCAGAACACACACACACACACACACACACAGCCTGGCTGCTGGGCTGGGGAGCTGCCAGCCCCAGAGGACACAATTCCGAGTGCTTTAAGGTGTACACTCCTCGCAGTAATTGGTGAAGAAGCTGCATTTCACTCCCTGCTTTTAATAGCGGTTTGAGTAGTGGCTCTTTATGAAGGCTCTCTTTTTTAAAGCAGCTTTAACTATACCCTTTCTGTCAGTAATGCCTGAAAAACTTCTACCTTTAATCATTCCTGGATCAGGCAGCAAACAAGCAGCTCCTTTTCCTTTTTCAATTACGTGCTGGATATTCAGCACACATATAAAAAAAAGGGGGGAAAAAAAAAAAGAGGCATCTTGAGCCTATCATGTATTAAATGCAGCTCTTTGCTGCTGCATTAAAATAACACCAAGGATCTGGCTTCAGCCAACAAAAGCCAGAAATATAAAGTTAAAGCTGCAGTGCTCTTTTTTATCTGCTCCATTGTGAGAAGGGATTGTAGCACTCTTAAAACACTGGGGCGTTTTTCCGTACCTATGGGCCATGATACTTAGCTAAGAGATCCTGACCTTTGTGATTCTGAGACTCATGGCAAATTTTTTACAGCATCTTATGGATGGGCTCTCCTTGATGTTGTTCCTGTGAGGTATTGCTTATTTTTTATTTATATTTTTATTTTTATTTCAATTTTTTTTTTTTGGCACTGCTCTTTCAAGAAAGGAGTCAGGAAACAGAAAACTGATGCTTTGGCTGAGTTTGTTTTAAAGGTCCCCATCTTGATAGAGGTCCCCTTCTTAATGAGTTCACTTAGATAAGATCAGGCAAATGGTCCTTAGTGGACTCTTGCCCACAGCAAAAAAACAAAAACAAAAAAAAACAAAAAACAAAAACTAAAGAAAACAAAACCAAAAAATCACTCCATGGAAGCTCCTAGCTTAAAATATGAAGGAAATTGAAGGTCAGGGTTGGTATGAATCAAGAAAATCATGAGACAAGTACCAGGGCTAGGAATTGTATTCAGTATTTTTGAGTCAATAGCATTTTATCATAGCTCATATTTATTTTTTTTCTCCCAACAGAAAACCAACAGGCTGTGGGAAGAGCAGAGGAAATTCTGGAACACATAGAGAGAAGGGAAAACTGATGGATAGAGCGTGGATGAAGTTTGCAGCAGTGTGGTACAGTCTCTTTTGGATAAGGTGGCATTCTTGATGGAATGAAAGTAGAAGAGAAAGTTTTTGAAGGTGAAGTGTTTAGTAACTGCTCTGATGACACCAAGCTGGAAAATCATGTACAGAGTTTTCCTTCTGATCAATGCTGTTTAGTCTGCAACAGATAAAAATGAAGAGATAATGTCAACAGACAAGAATATTGCTGCAGGATAATGGTGCCCTACTGCTACCCAAATGTCCAAGGCTAATCCAGGACATTTATTTTCCAAGCAGAAGTCATTGATCTGGAAAAATATTTGTCATTGCTTTGTAGGGCAACCCTGCAGATAGTATAAACACAGATAGGAGATCTTGTGAGTTGGAGTAGATCAACTGGCTCCTGTTTGATGGGATCCAAAATAATCTGGGCTGATGGCTGTGAGGGGTCTGAAAAAACAGTGCCTATTTCTGACCTTGGGAAGTTGCTCCTGTGGAGCAAATGGAATCTAGGTGCAAAGGGCAGAGAAAGGCCAGATGTATGCCAAGATGATCAGAAAGGTGGAGCAAACCTGATCTGTCCAGGACTCTTCTGCTGCAGCTTTGTCAGGAGCAGCCAGAAGGCTGAAGGTAAATGTGAAGGTCTGAGGTTCAAAGGTTAGTTCTGTTCCTTAAGGGAATCTCCTGCAAGAACAGTTGAAGGTCACTGCTCAATAAGTCACACTCTTTAACCTTGCTTCTTTTTGGTCATTTGATAGCCAAGCTTCTTCCCTGTAAATTCAAAGCACATTACATACAATTTCCATGGATTCAGTCCTGTATGCTAGAAATGACAACATGGACTTAATGAAAGCATCATTTTGAGGTAAATTCATTTGTGGTCTGTGAACAAAGTCTGGTCTCATTCCTCTTTTGTCTCACTGCTCTTCCCACCTGACTTTCGCCCAGTAATGGTTGATGTGAAAGGCAAGAGCCTGGGGCTGACCCTGTTGCTCCTCTGGTGTGCTCCTGGTTCATCTTCAGCCTCAATCACCACTGAAGTCCAGTGCAGCATCAGTTGGACCCATAAAACTCCCATTCCTGGCTGCTGTACCAACTTTCCCATTCTTTGCATGTCAAGGCTTTGATGTTCCCCACAAACCTCACAGGGAACAATTTTTCCCCAATATCTTGTGTATCCCTGCCCTCTGGCAGTGGAAGCCATTCCCTGTGTCCTGTCCCTCCAGGGCCTTTTCCAAAGTTCCTCTTCAGCTCTCCTGGAGCCCCTTTAGGCACTGGAAGGGGCTCTGAGCTCTTCCTGGAGCCTTCTCCAGGCCGAACATCCCCAGTTATCCCAGCTTGTCTTTACAGCAGAGATGCTCCAGCCCCCTGAGCATCTTTGTGGTCACCTCTGGACTTGCTCCAGGAGGTCCACACCCCCATTTTCCAGTGAGAATTTCACAAGCTAATTTCACAAATTACATTTTTCCACAGTTTCTCAGAGAGTTTTGCCTGTGAGGGTTTGTGCTCATGCATGCATCATTCATTCTGACTGAAACAGCAAAACCTCTGAAAGAGCTGAGAATCTGTTTGAGGGGAAAAAAACCTGTCTGGGATTATCTAATCTGAATGGCCTCAACTGCTCTTAGTATAGGTGGGAATGGAAAATTAACTTTGCAGGTTTTGTCCTTAAAAGCTTATCAATAGGCTTGAGCTTAGAGAGGAATGTGTTTCCCCCAAAGATGTCTGAGACCTGTAAAACCCAGAGTGAAAGCAGGGACTGAGCTGAGGGGCTCAGTCTTAAACTGATTTTGGAGAGGGTTGGATTTTATGTGGCTCAGACCATTTGCCAGAATTTACCAAAGAGAAAGGCAACCTTGATTTGGCCAAGAATTCTGTACTAACACTATGCTCTAATTAGTTTCAGCTTTCAGAGTGTTTTGTTACTCTTCATTGCATTTCCCAGATGGAAGTGACACCACCAGCAAATTTTCCAGGGAGATTTGTGTCTAACCATGGAGACAGATTCTGGTTTTGCTCCTTTTTGTAACATGCTGGGATCAGAGCTGAGGAGCTGAGATCAGATCTGCCCCTCAACCCATTGGTCTTGTCCACGCAAGGTTGTATGTTTGGGGTTTTTTTTCCACCAAATCCTGCATTTTTAATATAAATAAAAAATTTGATCTCTGCCACTGGGAAACTGCATCCCATTTTTTTTCCTAACAGAAAAATGGGAATAGGTTTCCTTTAACTAGTGGAAGGGTCTAGACTCTAAAAAGGTTTTTATTATTGTGTGCCCGGGGTCCTTAGTTTTAGACATTTATCTTGTGGCAAACCAGTAGGGAGCTAGAAAGGCAGTATTTTGCAACTCCTAGACCCCCAGCTCTAAATAATGACTGCAAGCTGAAATTGAAGCAGGTGCATCATCTCCTTCATTGTGTCACTTTTAGCACAGACATTATACTTTATGGGCTTCCACTATCCAAATAGTTTGTGCAACGGACCCTAAAAGTGGTGATGCATCAATCAATCAGTCGGGCTTTATTGCTCCAACTTTCTTTACAGGAGGCTTCTAAGCCATATTATAATGCACGAGGAGGAGCCCAGCAGAATACAAATGCCCTGGAATGCAGCCCCATTTGGAGGAATATCCCAGGGCATCAGTCACAGCCAGCCAAATGCATCCCTGGTGGATCCTCACTGATTGTGCCCAACCAGGCTGGCTCAGGGGGGTGGGTTCAGCTGGCCCTGGTGGCTCGCACAAGCTCCAAGGTGCCAAAGAGGATGGAAATTCACAGTGGTTTGGCTGAACTGGTTTTTCTGCCTCTCCATACCAGGGCTGAGGGGTCCTCACCCATCAGCAGGATGATTTGTGTCCTAAATGTGGGAGGGGTGACCTGCCCCCTCTGCTCCTGACCCCTGGGGTTTTAGCTCACATCATCTACAGCACTTTCTACTGGGTTCATTTTGCTGTTTCCAGTTTTTTGGCTGCTTTGGTGTGGAAATATCTCTCAGGCTTTCCATAAACATTGTGTGTGGGCATTCGTTTTACCATCAGCAAGGACAGACACATCTACAGTGACACAGAATTAAATGCAGATATGGGTACAGCCTGCTTTATGGAAACACTACTGAAATCCAGGAATATTACACTGTTAGTGCAAGTGAACAAGTTATGGGTTATGACTTGGTTATTGCATGGAAACTTTGCAGTGCAGGCCTCAGGGTCTGATGTAAATGCCTTGGTTTGAGCTGGCAGTGGTTATGTGAGGTGATTGGATCCGTGTTAGTGCTTTCATCAGACACTCAGACAAATAAATCTTACCTTGAAGCTGTGTGCTGACATCTGCATAACTTTCTTTTATCGCCCAGCTCCCATACAGTTCCAAAGAGTAACTTAGGAGAGGAAATTTAAGGAAAAAAAAGATGATCATGTTGAGATAGGAAAAAAGAATTTGGCACTTGAGTATAAAATTTTGTAGGTTATATTATACAGTATGTGCAATGCACAATTTGATACTTTGGATTCTTTTAAAGGGGACCAAAATTTGATAAGGTTGTAATAAAAGTTGTTTGTAAATATGCAACCAGCATTTATTCTGCAAAACAGAATATTTTCCAATGCTTGCTCCTTCCCCAAATCCTCATGTTGCTTACATGAGCTCACGGAGTTTATTATAATATTTGTAGTCGAAATCTCTAATTTGATAATTCTCTAGTGGGTTTAATGAGCCTGAAAAGTGACATTTAGAGCTAGTTTTCTCTTTGTGCTTTGAAAAATGAAATACAAGTAGTTATCTGTTAAATGAGATAATTACAGTGCTACTTCGCTAAAGGCACATATTAGTGATTTTTAGCTTGTTTCACTTAATTAGAGCTTTACAAAATGTAGAGTGCCAACCAGCTACCAGACCTGTTGGAACAGTTACTGAGACTGTGAAATAAAACCAGTTGTTCTAAACAAGTCACAAAAAGAGATTGATGAAATGGCTGGCAGCTCAGGCAGAAATTTAAGCCTTGGCTACATTAGAGCAAATGTAATAATAGCAGCAAGTAACCCATATTTTTAATTTTACTGATCTTTCTGCAATAATTATAAGGAACTTTTAATGTCTGTAATTAGAATGTTAGAGATAGGGTGACTTAGACCAGTGCTGAACTGTGAAAAATTGGATACTTACCATAATTGAAAATTAATCACTTTTCATTAGCAGGAAGGGATGCAGTGATTACTTTGAATGGGCTGAGATGCTTCATATGAATTATGGGCAAACAAATTCCTGTGGTTGAATTTGGTGAGTTTGTGGCCAGTCTGTGCCAAGAGTACCTCTGCTGATGTAACATGTTGGATAATGAAAATCTGGGTGGATTTGTTTGGCTGGCAATTGCAGCCCAGAATTTTTGCTTTGCTGGAAGTTCTGATGGAGAGGATCACTGAATTTTATCAGTCATCCCTCCAGCACTGTCATTTTAAACTTCAGCTGGGCAGAGTCACCTATAAAGCCAGATGTAATCCAACAAATTGATGCAGCTCTGCCAGAAGCCCCTGAGCAGGTTTGAGGAGTGAGGGAGGGAATAACCTGTGAGGTTTGTTCAATGGGCAGGAATGAATTGTGGATCATTACCTGACAGCTGACCCACGCAGTGCTTGTGCAGAAAAGCTGCTTCTCCCTGCTCATATCATGGGAGCTCGTGGAAAAGCAGCTCCTCATCCCATGTAAACACTGGAATCTCTGGGGTTCAGGGGAGTTTGGTCCTTCTGGCAGATCCATTGTGGAGAAGGCAAGTTATTTTTCTGTTCAGTTGACAAAACATCTCATTTATTCCTTTTTAACCAGCCCTGCTCTTGTGCTGTGTGTCTTTGCTGATTTATGACTTTAACCACCATGTGGGGCCCCCTCAGCACCCCACGGTGCCTCTGCATTTAAAAGGTGGCATTTTATGCTCAAAAGATGATGTGAAAATGTCACCAGCTTGCTCCACAACTCTTCTCCTTGTGCGCCTGTCACCGATTCCAGCTGCCAAATGCAAGGGCAGCAGGCAAACAAAACCTGCTCCAGACATTATTTTGTAAGCTGGAAATTGTCTTTTGCCCAGATAGGGATTTCTCAAACCCCACCTAATTTTAGGAGTGAGGAATGAGCATAACTGTGAGAGAGATGCCTCCCTTGTGCTTGGCTCCAATAGCTTTGTTCTGGCTGCAGCAGGAAAGGTGAAATGGAAGCTCTGGCTGCCCCTGAGTGTGCACAGCTGCACTGTCCTGGCTCTGCACCTTCCTCTCCTGTCATTATAGCCTGAGCAAGGATGTGGCTGCTCATGACTGGGTGATTGATGTCAAATGTAGTAGCAACATTAAATTTGTCTGAAATGGACAAAGAAAAGCATTATTCACTGTAAAAATCTTGTCTAAAGTTCCCATCTAGGCAGAGCTGCTCCTAAATTACATTTGTATGAATTTTAAAATGTTTTCTTGAATTTCTTGGCCCGTGATTGTTCCCAAGGTCACAAACTCAGAAAGCTGGGAACTGAGGCTTGCGGTGAAAAATGTGCCTGTAATATATCTTCATATTTGCAAATGTATTTTATTGCTGTCCATATCCTGTGAGAAAAATCCAATGTTCTTAAAAGACAAGCACTGCTTGTTATAGAGACACTTATTAATGTTTATTAGAAACTCATTTCACTAACATCCATGGCTTTATTGGAAGTTCCTTAAGTAGCAAATCCAATTTCCTTTCTTATGCTTGTGCTTACTTAATTAACATCAAAAATTGAATGAGGCAAAACAAAGTTTGATATTCATTTTAATAAGTTATATAAAGTTAGCATAATCTCATTGAGGCCATTCTTCATCGCTCCAACTGCAGACACAAAGTGCCTTTGCAGCCGTTTGGGGTTTTACATCATATAGGTTAGATAACCTAGCAACTAATGAGAGAGCCAGGAGAGAAAGGAATTAATTTTCAAATAAACCCTTTATGGGCTGTGTTCTGGGGAGGCAGGACTTTGTGTGTGCCTGGGCAGGGAGCTGGGGATGCTTGGATGTAGAAAAGGGCTGGGTTCTAATGCTGGGAGGAGGCGTTTGGCAGGAAATCTTCAGAAAACCATGCAGGAGCCACATGTTGTGATGGCTGTAAGTACAGAAAACAGGGATCAGCTGTCAGAAAATCATCCAGGAACCAAAGGTTGTGGTGGCTATGAGGACAGAAAGCAGGGATCTACAGGAATTTTCCAGCCACAACACCCTTTGTGTGGGCACCATCCCGGCCCGAGGTGAGGTCAGCCCCACACGTGCACCAGCTTAAGGCTGCTCCTGCTGCACTCCTATAAAAATATCCCCCTGATCATGTGATGTCTGTTGACCTTAGAACAAGCGTTATCATATTGGAAAGTAATGATAAAAAAATCCCCTACTACAGTAAAGCTATTATAAGCTGGAGTGTTTGTGCCATTACTGGGGAATATGGTATTGATTTTTTAATAAATTATGCCATAACCTACATTTTTGCCTTAGGTTAAAATTTAACACCAGAAGCAGAGGAAAGGTACAAAGCACGGATATCAGAACAAGTTTTACTCCACCCCAGACTTCAGCACAAGCTTGAAAATCGAGAGTGGGCCTTGGTCACCACCGTTTGTGATGTCCCCTCTCCCCTGGCTCCTGGGCAGGACTGAGGACACAGAGGAGCAGCTGTGTAACCTCAAATAGCTTTGACTGCTCTGCTGCCCCATTTCCCTTCCAGACTGTGGAGGGTTCAAAAGGAAATTGTGATTGTTCATTAGCTATAAAATAATCTTGCTCTGGTAGTGCTGAATGTCAACAAGAAACATCTCAGAGGTAATTTTATGGAAGCAAAGGAAAGAAAACCCAACTCTAGAAACATGGTGATATTTTGATATTTAAGTGAAACATTTTTTGGTGTGAAAGTAGATGAAGGTTTTCTTTCTAACTTCCATTTTTCAATTTTCTTCTTAATTTTGGAAGGAAAAATCAATGTCCCCAATGTTTTACTCTATCTTTTTTTTCAAGGAAGGGGAGTAAAATATTTAAGGGATAAAGGAAGTTCTACACTATTCTTCTAGTGGCTAAATATGAATATCCATGTAAATTTTGAGCTGTATCACAGGCAGTTATGCAGGTGAATGGGGGTGAAACCCAAGAGTGTTTGCTGGAAGGGCTTTCAGTGCAAACCAACAGCAGCTCTGTGTGTATCAATATTCAGCTCAGAGGGAGAAGGTGGGGAGGGACAGACGTTTCTGCTTCGGATGGAGAGCTGCTGCTCCTGTGTTGAAACCTTTACTCCTGAGACAACTATTTCAAAAGCTATGTTTGCCTCCCATTTCCCACCCAGCTAGCATCAAACAGCTGCTCCTTTCCTCATCATTCACAGGGATGTTTTCCTGGGGGTTCTCCTTTACACCCATGTGTCGTTGCATGGGACAAAAGTGCCATGAATAGGTATGAAATTATTGCTTCAAAATGCTGGAATAAACATTTTGATGCAGGCACTTGTGCCTATGCTTTCCCTCTTTGTGTATCAGGGGAAATTCTGACGTGTAGATACCATCACTGTGAATATTCTTATCTCTGAAGATGCCCTAATTTGCAGCAGGAAGTTAATTGATGTTCAGGTCTCTGAACTCGGTCTCCAGTGCCCAAGGAGGACAGGACACCTTGAAGTGGAAGTTAGTGAGGGATACATCCAGATCTACCACAAATCACAGATTCCCATGTGATGGGAATGTGCACCAGGGAGAGCTGCTGGGGAAGCAGCAGAGCACAGAAAGGGAATGAGTGATCCAGGAGAAGGACACCTTTCCAGAAAAAGAACTAATGGGTAGAACGGAGATGGACTCACCAGCCCCACAAGTGAAATCACATTTCCTGTGACACAGATATCTTATTAATGCTCTACTGACAAGGGGATTAACTCTCCAGGATATCAGTTCCAGTAGTATGCAATCACAAGTGTGTTTGTCTCCCTAAAACCAGCATTTGTGTATCATCTCTACACAGACTCTTGGAGACTGTGGAAAATTTGCTCCCTCAAAGCAGGAATAAACTCAGACAATTTTTAGATACTTACAAAAATATCCTCTAAGTAAAAAATTTAAAAGTCCCCATTAGTATTAAACATTTCCTTTTCATGCTGTCAGTAAGAGAAATGTACCTCAGCTTGGCTCAAGCTTAAATTCCCTCTCTTCTTGTACTCTTTAAATAGCAGATTGTCAGCTTAAGAGACTTGTTGCTGCTGATGACTGAGATTCATGATCCATCTAAAAGAGCTGGGAACTTAATGGCTGTTTTTCATATCCTGATCACCACATTGTGTTTGTCCCAGTGCTAAACCTGGCTTTAGTGGAAAACCTGCTCCTGATTTCCTACGTTTGTGGAAGAGGGGATGGAGGGGCTGCTGGCTCTAATGAAATCAAACAACTGCAACCCAAGCCAGGATTTTTCTCTATAAGACACATGTGCACTTGTGCAGCTGTGCTACTTTGAAATACCTGGCTGGAATATCTGAAACGTAACACCCTAAAATTAAAAATCATGTTTGAAAATTCCTATTAATTAAAAAGGGGCATCTGAATCCAAACAGAAAAATCAATGAACTTACTGGTCCTTCCTCAGTTAAGTAACGTAATTTGTTCAATTTGTTTTATGTCTCTAAGTGAAGAACATTTTGCTCACTTTGATTCATGGACAGAGGTTAGAAAATGGTACAGTGGAAAGGAAATTAACATTTAACCTGCCTGCCTGCATATCCGAGCTGATGTCTCAATGTGGTGCAGCTGTGAGTAAATTCTCCCAATAAACCAGACACAGTGTCTGTAATATTCATCCAGCTACTTGTGCCTTCAGGAAAGCTCAGACAGTTTTCTGGCTATTAGAGACCAAATTAGGAAAAATAATCTGTGCAGGATGTGCTGCTACTTGATATAAATCTGTATTTTTTTAGTTAAAATGTAAGGGGTTACATTATTATATACATTATATATGATATATACATAATTATATATAATATAATATAATTATATATTATATATATATATATTATATACACATCACTGCAACTTGGCCAGCTTAAACCCTGACAGTGCCTGTGAAAATTGATAATTTGCAATCTGGAGACTAAAAACTGTTTTTTTTTTTCAGAATACAGTTATTCAATAAGAGACAATGATAAAGTAAAATTGACATTACTCCATATGATTGTACAATTTAAACTTGAACTCCACTTATTAATCCCAGTCCAGGATTACACCCATGTGTAAGCAGACTTGAGGCCTTCTGCATGTTCTTCCATCCTCCCTAAAAGCACATTATAACAGGATTGACTACAGCTCAGAGAGCCAAATAAAAATACACTCAATATGATCACCTGGTATTTAGTTTATGTAATTCAACAAAAGGCACGTGGGAGACTTGGTATCAGGAAAAGAGTTGCATCAGTTGTTGAGAGAGTGGGTAAAATAAAAGTGCAGAATAAATTTTTGATTTCATCAGGAAGTCTAAGGATCCTCCATGATGTCTCTCAATCTCGTTAGCACTTCATTATGTCCTGTCAAACGTGTCTGGCATGGTGCATCGTGCAATGCAGGCATGGTAAAGGTCAGCCAAGCATCTGAAGAACACCAGACACCTTTCAAGTTTTTGATTTATGGGGTTTTTTTATTAAGATTTTATTTTATTTTATTTTTATTTTATTTTATTTTATTTTATTTTATTTTATTTTATTTTATTTTATTTTATTTTATTTTATTATTTTATTTTATTTTATTTTATTTTATTTTATTTTATTATTTTATTTTATTTTTTATTTTATTTTATTATTTTATTTTATTTTATTTTATTTTATTTTATTGTATTGCATTGTATTGTATTTTATTGTATTGCATTGTATTGCATTGTATTGTATTTTATTGTATTGCATTGTATTGCATTGTATTGTATTTTATTGTATTTTATTGTATTTTATTTTTATTGTATTTTATTGTATTTTATTATTATTTTTCTTAATTTTATTTTTCAGAAGAACAAAGAAGAACAAAGTAGAAAAGTGAATAAAAATAATGAATGCAGCTTCTTTCCTTGCAATCTGCAGTTTGCCATCCCCACTACAGAAAGTTGTGGCTTTGGATTTTTCACTGTCATGAAGAAAGCTGGTGCTTACACTCAGTGATGTGAGTAATCAGCTGTGATGGGGAAAAAAAGGCAGAAAAGGCCTGTGGCACTTTAATTGGTGCTTTGAGAAAATATTATGGTTTTTTTTTTTAAAGTTTGTCAGAGTGAGACTGTGTTTAATAAGTAGGATCATTAGGGGCTTTTTATATTCATATTTTTGCTCCCTTCCTGGTAATAGCAGCCTAATCTCAGAGTAGCAAACACAGGTTTGACCTTATTTCCTTGGAAATTTGATGCCTGGCTTCCTGGGAAGCTGGGGAGGATAAAGGAGCCTGTTGCTCCTGCAGAGCTGTTCTGAGAATGGCTGCAAGGTGAGACAGGTACAAGCTGCAAGCAGAGATGCTGCCTATGGATTAAACCCACACGAGCTTGAATTTACCCAAATATCTGTGTAATTCTGTGGCCTTCAGCATCCTCCTTGGCTGTGGTGCTGCTGTGCCACATTAACCTTGTGCTTTCAGAGATTGGGATCAAGAGCTTGGTCCCAGTCCCTGACAAAGCAGTTTTGTATCACCCCAACAGCATGTGACAGAATTAAATCAGGACAGCTGTCCCATCAAGGGACCCCCTGTGTGCCTCTGGTGGAAGAAGTTGTGACCATCCCTCAGGCTGCTGTGTTTGGAGGCAGAGCTGTCCTCCAGGCTGAGCTCTCCAGGTGCTCAGTTCCTCACCTGCTCTTGGTGAGCTGGAGTGGTTTGAGGAGCTTTTCCAGCACAGTTTTGTGGACTGGGATGAGTTCAGGAACAATCCCAGCAGCAGATCCTTCAGATCTGCAGGGTGGTGGCTGTGGCAAGCAGGGCCATGAGCCAGGGAGAGTTCTCCCTCCTCACCTGGAATGAGGAGTGTGGGTCCCTTCCCATCACTGTGCTGATGGAGAGGAGAGATTTTGTATCTCTTGGTTTGTTTTTTGGGTAGTGCTTGATATTCTGGGTGCAGAATCTTACGGGTATTTCTGGACCCTATTCCTACAGAAGTACTTTGAGGCCTTGGAATGTAGAAAACAAAAAAAATAAAAAAAAAGATAATGTTAAAATACAAGACAGTGGCAGCACCTTCTACTGTACAAACACATTTCAGTTTCAAATGGGTTTTGGTTTTGTTCCTTTGTAACTATTATTAGAACTAATTTCAAGATAGTAGCTTCCAATACCTTTTTCAGAGAGAGACGTGGAGTAAAGTACCTGTCTGTGGCAGAAAAGGAAAAAAAAAGAGAGCTGCAGAATGGGGAATAATGGTGTTTGAACCAAAAGGAAAAACGCTGTGTATGTGCTGTTAGATACAGCTTTTTTGTTTGCACTTCATTTGATTATCAGTATTTTCAGCCATCTCAGGCATTAATACATCCCTGCAGGGAGGGGCAGGGTTCATAGCCTTTTCAAAGCAGCACTAATGAGTGCCTTTAACTTAATAAAATGATCATTTGCCAACTACTTACCATAATGTGAACTAGATGCTTTCAGTCCAGAGATTAAAAGGAGTTTTCTTTGCAAATGCACTGGAGTTGCTGCTACTGCAGAAGTCATGTACAGATATATATAGATATATATATATAATGTTCACTGGTTGTTGTTTTTGAAATCTTGAGCTCTCTTAAAATAGGTAGGAAGGAGTTGTTAGAGTCTATATTGTTTCAATAATATATGGATTATCACTCTCTAAATACGCAATGACATAAAAGGCAATAATGCCTTTTATGGATCCCATGTGGCCTATTACACTAATGATCCATGAATAATGGGGTCACGGGATGAGTTTTGAACAGTGCCTTTCTTTGTTGGTTGTTTTTCTCATTTATTTACCCAGGAAAATTCAGTTTTAAGTGTCTGCTTTTCAGCAAGGTCCTACCATTTACGGAGTTTTCCTGTGAGTTAATGGATGCCAAAGAGGTCAAGTGACTTCCCAAAGGTTACACAATGAGTCACTGAATTTGTCTGAGATAAAATACAAGAACTTCTGAGTTTTCTGTCTCTAGCTCTGACTGATGCTAAAGCAGAGAGATTTCGGATCAGCCCGAGCTCCAATAAAGCTTTGTTCTTGCTTTGAGGAGCAATCACTGGGCTTGGTGCTCTGTGGAGAAATCTGAAGCTCATGGAGCAACCTTGCCCATGTTTCTCAAGGAAACACCCAGAAGGAGCAGGAGTGATGCAAACAAGCTGCTTTGGCCCCTGTGACGGAGATTCTCCCTTAAATAAAACCAACCACCACGGAGTTAAGTCACACACGGGAGCCCAAACCCACAGCTCACCCAATGCTCACCCAAAACAAGAGTTTGTTTAGAGCTGCTCATGGTTCCCACCCTCCTGCAGCGGTGTTCCTTTCACCCCAGCTGGAAAACCTCCACATTATTGCTCTTGATTGAGGAGCAGGAGTTACCTCCTCCCGAGGAGAACCTTGGCACTGCTCCTGCAGGCCCTCAGGGGTGGGGGCTCAGTGGCAGAGGGTGAGGAGTGTCCTGGAGAGCATCACCAGCTTCTTCTGGATGCACTGCTGGAGACCACAACTCCCTGTTCCAGCAGCACTGCTCTTCCCCCTCAAACCTCTGCCAGGAGGAGGAGGCTCCTGTGCTGAGCTGAGATTGGGAACTGAAGGGTTCCATGCCCTGGCCAGGTCTCTCACCTGGACATGCCCATGTTTGCTCAGCTGCAAAAAATAAGGCAACTTTTGGTGCCTTGTCTCTCCTGATTTTGTGTGTATACAGAGCTCTGCAGCTCCAAAGGGTTCATTATTATTATTTTTATTATTACTAACTACTGAATATTATTTCATGCATTTAAAGGAGCATAAAGCAATTACAGAATGTAAGGGACTGCGGAAATACGGAAAGATCTGCCTGGAATAATAATTTGATTCTGAAACTTTGTTGCTTAAAGACTTCAGGGTAAAATTTTAGTACAACATATGAGTTTTTAATGAAATGACTCCCATTACTTCGAGTCTAAATGGACAAAATATACATAACACATGGAAAATTTTAATTTAATTAACAAATATTTTGTATTAAGGTATAGTTGTCAAATTCTAATTTATCAAACAGTGTTCAGCAATGAGCTGGAAGTGTCAGAAACACCTGTGCCTCCATATTTATACAGCTCTGAGCTGGAAATCCTATCAGTTGTTTATCTGAACACACATCAGGTGAATGCTGTTGCTCCTGGGTGTAGAAACATTGCAGAATATTCCTGAGAAATTGGACAAGGCATCTCTGATCTGGCTCCATTTCAGTGCTGCTGTCTGGGGGTGTCTGGAGCACACTCGGGGAGAGGGGCTGAGCCCACCGAACATGTTTGAGCTGTTCCAGCACGGAAGGAGGTCACGATTAATTAATTAACGTCGCTCACGATTCCTTAAGCTGCGCCTAGGCTGTGCAAACCCTCTGCTCCCTGCTTGTTTTGAGCTCTGAGCTCAGGGGCTCCCTGCAAGAGCTCAGTGCCTGCAACCATCTTCCTTAAAAATGGATTTTAGAGGCGCAGTGCTGGGGAGAAGTGGCACAAAGCCTCGCTGACAGCACACGCTGATCAGGGCACTGCCTTTAAAACAGTTTGGCTTATAATTATAATTATATCTTTACAGCTAACTGGGCTATCCAAATGATTTTCCCCTCTCCCCCTCCCCAGGTCTGCTGACCTGTGGCTAATGAGATTTGTGTTTCGATTAGTTGTAGAACATAAATTAACTAATCAATGAGAATGGATTCACATCCTTTCTTGTAAAAGAGCTCTGCTGCAGCGATCTGTATTTAATATTCAAATCAATTTCAAATTCTCAGGATGATTCTGCTAATATGGCAGGCTGGGACTGGCAGCATCTGTATCCTTGCCACAACCTGTAAATATGGGATGTTTATGGAATTGCCCACTGACCTCCAAAGCCTTCTCTGGTCTCATTGATTTACTATTTCACTTAATAGTGATGATGAGAAGCTTAGGGGCTGGCAATGAAGCTGGGAAAGGCACGGGAGAGAGCATTCTCCCTTCATTTACAAGGGTGTGAAGACTAAGCAGAAGCCCCAGGACTTTGAAAAATGCTGCTTGGGTTTGGTCTGAACACCTTGGGTCCATTTTATTCCACTTCAAGCTTCCCCTGTTCTAGGGATGAGGGTGAAAAAAAATGGTTATTACCAAAAAGCAGTTTTCTGAGGATGAGGTTCTTTGGTTTGCTTTCAAGGTAGAGAGAACTTTATCTTTTGCCTTGCTGTAATTGTCTCATCTGTACAATTAACCAGCATCTTGGCATAAAATGTGAAAATTTGTACAGCCTTCAAAGCATCTGTGGCCTTTATGGTACAAGTTCTGTTAGTACTGAAGCCACAGAAAATTAAATGTTCCCCAAAGAACTTCCAGATGTGTTTTATTCTAATAGGGTCATTATACAGTAAATTAAAAAGCAGGGTAAATGGAACTGTAAAATTTAAATTAGTCTAAAACCACATCTCTTTGCTTTGAACATTCATTTGTGGGGTTGCATTTGCAATAAATGTGAATTAGGCAGCTGCAATAACTGTTAATCATATATTTATAAAATAGTAATGAGGAAATGAATAGCAGAGTAAGACAGCTGCACATTTCTCTAATAGTATGTCAACTGTGAACATAATAAGATGTAGAAAATTGTTTGGTGTTATGCTGATAATGCAGCTGAATGTAAGAGATCACTTCAACCTCTTAACTTTACAGGAAATTATATATAAAATCCATAAAAAGCCATAATAATACATTAGGCCTCTGAATTGTAGTCAATGTTTTTCTTTGCTTTGATTTTTCTGAAATGGGCCATGCTTTTCCCAAAGTAATCTGCCAAAGATCACTGAGGCTTTTGTTTCAGTCTGCACTTTATTCACCATCTTGCAGTTTCATTTAAAAGACAGTGCTTCTGAAAGGCAAAAGTGATCTGACTTCCCTGCTCCAGGAATGCTCCCACATCCCTCTCCTTGAAGAGTTTTGCCAGGTCTTGAACATCCCACCTCTGAACCCTGATGGGGGCTCAGAACCCCACACAAGGCTTAGCAAGATGGGAAATTTAAATTACACACACATATATATATATTTCAAAATAATTGTACTTTTTGCATATTTACTTCTCTCAAATATAGATATTTTTATATTTTATATATATATATTTATATGTTTGATATATATATTTATATATTTGATATATATATATAGATGTATTTTATATATATGTATTTAAGAGTAGTAAACGGCTGGTGACATGGCCTGAGAGCATCTGTCTGTCTTTCCCAGATATTGTAAAATTATAAAAAGGTCAAGATAATTGAAACAAACAAGTCAAATCACCTAAACCCAAGAAATAAATTGAAATCTTTGAGCAGCCCTTTAGCCCTGCTGCCAGTGCCAGCCTGCCCTCCTGCCAGGTGCTGCTCACTTGCACTCACAGTTTTTAACCAGCCTTAATTGAATTTTGCAACAGGATTGGGGTGAAGAGGAGAATTACAAAGCTAACAGGAAAAAAATTAGGCAAGTGCTGGGCTGTAAACTGCCAGGCAGGGAATAGGTGCTAAATGTGTAATGGGAAGGCTGCCACAGGAAATGTCACTTATCAAAGTGGCAGAACTTTGCAGGGAAAAGCAAAGAAATGAGGGAGCCAGTCCCAGCACTGGCTGATGCCGCTGGGAATAGTTCCTGGGATTTAGTAAGCTGTTTACTGGGATGTGGCTTTGGAAGTTGGGTTAAAAGCCCCCAGTTTTAAGCTCCAGCTGCAGGTGCTGGGTAGAGCTTAGTGGGGAGCGTGATCCCCAAAGCAACACCACAGGTAGCAAATAAACCCATGGTTCATGGAAAAACCCATGGGGTACACAGTGAAATCATGTGGGATCTGACTGGAAATGGTGGGATTTTACTGGAAATAGTTTTGTCTGGTTTTGCCACTAATGTTTCTTGCAGTACCATGTTGTGATGTATTCCTGATTTTTTGAATTTTGAATGACACAACCAGCCCCCTCTAATTTTTTAAAATACAGAGAAAAAGGGAGACTGAAGATTTTATAATCATCAATTTCCCAGACTAAAAGCCTTTCAGAACACAGAACCCACGACAGACTTGAAAAGTCAGTCAGTGAAGGAGGAATGAACCCTCTCTGAGCAGAAAAGACTTTTCAATTAGTCCTGTGTGTTTAAGGGTGAGGTGAGGGGCCACCAGAGGTCTGGGTGGCTTGGCCAAGGTCAGGAGTTCTGCAACACCATCAGCTCTGTTGACCTTTTGGAAAACCTTTTTGGGCACTCACTGGACATAACCTTTAGCCCCTGTCAAGCTGTTGCCTTTAATACACAAGGATTTTATTTTATTTTATTTTATTTTATTTTATTTTATTTTATTTTATTTTATTTTATTTTATATTTAATTTACATTTAATTTAATTATTATTTTTAATTTTATTTATTCATTTTATTTGAGATATTATTTGATTATTTGATTATTCGATTTTATTATTTTATTTTATTTTATTTTATTTTATTTTATTTTATTTTATTTTATTTTATTTTATTTTTATTCTATTTTATTCTATTTTATATTTAAATTGCATTTAATTTAATTTAATTATTATTTTGTTTATTTTATTTATTCACATTATTTAAGATATTATTTTATTTTATTTTATTTTATTTTATTTTATTCTATTCTATTTTATTCTATTTTATATTTAAATTGCATTTAATTTAATTTAATTATTATTTTGTTTATTTTATTTATTCACTTTATTTAAGATATTATTTTATTTTATTTTATTTTATTTTATTTTATTTTATTTTATTTTATTTTATTTTATTTTATTTTATTTTATTTCAGATGGGAGGTGGCCCAAATCTTTTTGGCCATCTTAAAAACTACAAAGCTATCACACAGTGGCCAGATAGGAACAGAAAGTATCCTTGGTGTAACCTTATCAAAGGAAATATTGTCCATACAACATCACCACATTATCCTGAGCTCTCATGAGAAGCAGAAAGAGAGACACAGGATACAGATGGAAATATAGATAGAGATGCATTCAGGTTGAATTCATCCTATAAAATTTTGCCCTTTTACATGCCAAAACAAAGCAAAAAATTGTTCTTCTTAAATATAAATTAAAGGGTAAGCAACGGAAAATGGGTTGTTTTCAAATCTTTCCTTTTTTCTTCCTTCTTTGAAACAGACGGTTCAATTCTCCAGGAGAAGCAAAGTTCAAGCTCTCATTTCCCACTGTACATTTCTGTGTTAGTGCCTCACAAAATAGCAGTTCATTTCTGGAAATCCTATTACTGTCCACACTCAAGCAGCAACTTTAACAGATACATCTGTTACCTGGCAGCTTCTTCCTACACAACTCCCACCTCTGAGAGTTAAAGCTTATAGTTTTAAAAGGAAAATTGAAATAGGCCAATTTTGAACAATGCACATTTTGGGGACTGGGGGAGAAAAAGAGCACATGCCACTGTCAGCTACAAGAGCCTCATCTCGCCTTGATTTCGGGTCTGGGCAGATAGAGAAAACAGAGTGGTGCATTATCATTATCTCAGAGATGTTTATTTGGTGTGTGGACACTCAACCAAAGAACTAATGCAATCAGAAACTTAAAATATATGGGCTGGAAATACAAATTCATTAGACCTACAGAAAACGTATGCTGCAGCGGATCTGTCATTTAAATTAGATTTTGACAATTATATGGATGGTCTGGTTGAGTTGATATATGATTTGCTCACTTTATGCCATGATTTAATTATTGCAAATTATGTGTGGAGATAGGACCCTGTGCTGCTCTCATGGCCCTGAGCTGAAGTGGGGCTGCTCCGTCTGTCAGTGTTTGCTGCCTGGAAGATTTTTGTGTGTTTACACACACATATATATATATATGTGTGTAATATATATAATTTTATTTTTTACCATGAAATTAGTATGTGCTTGCAGCCAGGGGAACTGATGCAGATCTTTCCACTGAGCTCAGCAGGGCTGGGCCTCGCTCCTTCCCCGCGCATCGCCCTCGACATGCTGCTCATGGAAACCAAGCATTTTGCCCTTCATGATCCAAAGCAGAGCCAGGAGCTCCCAGGCTGCTCCCAGCCATGCTCAGGTGTTTTTTACCTGTGCACAAGCACTGTTATCCCTTTCCTTTCCATCCTGCTCCAGGAGAAGGATGTGCTGGGTCTCCATCTCCTCTCTCTTGGGATGCTGTGGCCATCCTGAGCTCAGCTGGGCCGTTCCAAATTCCCAGAAACTTCTTCTCCCTCCCCACCATCCTTCCAAGAGACATCACCAGTGACACCCTGCCAGTCCCTGGGGGTCTCTGGAATTTAGGCCAGCTCTGTGTGAGCATCTCCAGCTGCTCCTATGAATCCTGGATGGAATCATTGCTCTGGTGGAAACGTTGCTGGTACCGAGAAGGTCTCAGCTCCTCCTCACACCGTCCTTGCTCTTGCCAGATGTTCATTAGCAGTATTTATTCATATTTCAAACATGCATAAAAAATACAGCATCAGGCACGAGCATTTAGACAGACAAACGATGGTGACTTCTCTGCCTGAAGGTTGAACACATATTAAAACCCCCCAAATATTAAAATGGAAGCGTGATTTGATAACTTCTTGCAAATGCAGTAAAAGCCACTTCTTACAAATGAACACTAGCAATCAATTTAATTTCTCAAATAAAATGATTAAATTGCCGTTATTGTGGAATCATTATTTTATTGCTAAAACCTTTTAAAGTGTTAATTATTGTGCCCCTTCAAAAGCTTTCATCTTGTCTGACTTAGCTCTTACAGGAAAAAAGTGTCTCCTGGTTGTGACTTGCAAATTGAATGAAAATTCACGCTTTACCTTTCCTCTCTCTCTCTTTCTCTTTTTTCTTTTTTTAACACCTGCAACTGTTCTCCTTGGCTGCAATATTTATATGAATTTAACTTTAATTTTTCTCTGCTTTCATCTTCTGAATTAATCAGTATAAAGCATAGATCACTCCTTCTCTGCTGCTTTCCTGTTTATTTGCTTTAACAATAGCTTCATTAACTAGATTTTGGTGCTCAAGCTATGCGGACACATCCATTTCAAAGGAGGCTTTAATGGCATTTCATATTTTTCTACATTAAGGAAGATTAAAGTATATTACAATACCCTTTACTGCTCTATTTTCTTCATTTTAGAAGTGGTCAGTTTTTAAATTTCTTTCCCTCTTTCTTTCATCTGCAGTGTTCAATAAATTGTCCAGGCCTTTCAGATGATAGTTACAGCAAATTGAGTTCCATATTACAACTCTGAACCATTGTTTAGCCCATCATCAGTCAGATAAAGCACTCCTATTCACACAGGACATCAAAAGAACAAATATATGTTCAAAGTGGCTAAAAAGATTACTGTGACTTGGATATATCATTTTGTTAATTGTTAGTGATTATTCTGCTGGTTTAGAGGTGGTGAATTTGCTGACTCTGAGCTCATGCTTGTGATGTAATCAGAGGGGAATATATAGATATTCAGGGCTGGAAATTACACCATTCAAAAAGGGTCAGGTCTGTCATCTAATAGCTGGAGGTGGACTAATAGCAATATTTTAATAAGGAGGAAGATGCAGGCTGGTGTCTTCATTTCACAAGTGTGGAAAGGCGTGAAGTGCCCCGGGGAATTTCAGCGGCGCGGGTGCTCGGATCAGTCTGAGGCTGGTGGTGGGTGCTGAGCCAAACTCAGCCCTGGCTGGGCTGTGCCTGCACCTGCCCCAGGGAGAACTGGAATGGCTGAAGTTCTTGCTTTTGGGTCCTGGTCCTGCAGAGGGTGATTTGGTTCGTGTTTAATGCTCTCTGCTCCCAGCAATCCCCCGGGAATGGCAGGTGGTATTTTAGTGACTCCCAGCACTGGTGGAACCACACTCAGCTGATGGTTCTGTCCCCACAGCTCCAGGTGGGATGGGGAGGTGTTTTAGAAGTGCAAACAGAGATACAGAACCTGAGACCCTCCAAGGTGCTGAGGTGTCTAACTCAAGCTGGAGAGAAACACCTGAGTTAAAGACCCAGAGAAGGAAAAAGAAATAACCCCACCTGAATTTCCAGCTCCCAGGCACTCACGTTTTCCTCTTCAACCACTGACACTTGAGTATCTCAATAAAAACATGCATATTTGCAGGATATAAAACACTTTGCAGGTTTCTGCTCTTCAAAGGTAATTTTGGGAATCTTGCAAATGCAAAAAAGCTCGAGGACGAAATTTTGAACAGGCACTGGCAGCAATTGCAGGCTGCATTTCTTTGCTCGTGTGTTTTGCCCTGCACTGGGTGAAATGGAAAGGCAGCACTAAGAATGCCTGAGCATATGAGAGGCTGGAAGACAGATTTTCCAACAGAACAATTGCAGGGTGTAGGTTTTAGGCAATAAGCAGGTAGCCTCGTTCTCTCAAAAGAAGAAAGAAAATAATGGAAAACTGTAACATTCATTTGGAGGCCTCAAAGGCATAAAAAACCCAATTCCAACTGTTATAGGTCCCTGCAGGAGTCTACAAAGGAACTAAGCTTTTTAAGTAAGAAAACTAGATTTTGGCCCAGAGGGCCCTGTCATTGCTGCTTAATAGATGAAACTCTTTTGATACAAATATGCTGTTTACTTCTCAGCTTCAGCTTTCATAAAATATAACCTTTTTATGATTTACGACCCCTGAAAAAGTGCAGGATGGATTTTTAGCTCTGAATTGGTTGAATGTCAACAAGAAAAATATAGATAACATATAGAAATAGCAGGGTGTTAATGCCACACAAAATGATGAAATTATTTTTGTTTAGAAAAGTTAAGTTTGTTCTTAAAGTTTTTTTTTTTTTTTCTGAGTGAAACTGAGGAAAGGGTTTGCTGGTAAAGCCATGGGAGGCTTTGCATGGTGCAAAATGCTATGGAAGGTTTGGATGGGATGTTGGGAAGGAATTGTTCCCTGTGAGGGTGGACAGGCCCTGGCACAGGTGCCCAGAGCAGCTGTGGCTGCCCCTGGATCCCTGGCAGTGTCCAAGACCAGGCTGGACATTGGGGCTGGAGCAGCTGGGACAGGGGAAGGTGTCCCTGCCATGGCAGGGGTGGCACTGGATGGGATTTAAGGTCTCTTCCAGCCCAAACCATTCAGAACTTCTCTGCTTCCTTTTTGCCTTAAGACAGCATTTGTAAATTGGAAAATTTACAGATTTACTGGAAATTGTAAAACCAATGACAAAGAATTGAGATGTGGCTTCAGGGGGGGACAAACTGTTCGATGTGGCTGGTGACACCTCAGGTATTGGCCCAAGCTAAGTTTTACTCAAGTGACCACTACAGATTCATTATTTTAATGGGAAATTAAAGTTTAATGACTTGTCCCAAAACTAAATTTTTATAAAGACTCTTATTATTTGTGGTGATCATCAAAATAAAACTGATCTTATCAGAAGTGGTGTCATCTCCCTTCTTTATGTGCCCAAGTTATTTTCTTTCCTCTTGACAACCATATTGATGCCTATGGACAAGTTGTAATAGATAGACACATTTTAATATATTGGCCAGTGATTAGAAAGAAACATAAATAAAATGTTGGTGCTGTGAAATGAAAAAGAAAGCACTGGAGCTTTGAAGACTGAGAAACAAATGTAAAGGTGAGAGAATAACTGTTGCCAAGAGAATTGCACATATTTTTTTCCATTGTTTTCCCCTTTGTGTTATCTTTTTTGCAGCTTCTTTGCTTGGCAATGTACTTGTTTTTCAGGTGGCTTTTCTCGTGTTGTTTGTGAACCTGCTGAACAACAACAGAAAAAAAAAAATGTTGATTTTTCTGGATGCTTGGGGAAATAGCCTGATCCCAGACAAATTGCCCAGGAAGTCTCAGAAATGACTTAGCCTGCCACAGAGGCAAGGTTGTAAAAATTGAAAAGGTTTTCACTTTTGACTCTTCCAACTACTGCAGAAAGAGATATTTGCTGGTGTATGGTTTCAGAAAACTGTCACTGAGCAAATTAAAATAACAAAAATATCCATCTGTGAACCCTCACACATCCAGCTTTCCTGCCCTGCTCTGTCAGAGGGAATTAATGAGCCAGGGTGTGCGTGGTGTGTTCAGCAGTGGTGGCTGGTACCCAGAAGCTGCAGGGCTTTTATGGAAGATATTCCCAGGTGTTGGTGCTGGAAAACACAATATTCCCCTGGTCTGGAAGCTCCCTGCTCGTGTATTACAGAAAAGAGGAAAGGAAAAGAAATGGATAGAAGGGCATGGGAGAAGCAGAGATGCTGGAGTATTGTCAGTCCTCCACCCACAGCTGCTCACTCATCTCTGGAGGATTTTCATGGGGTCTGAGGACAGGAAAACCACCTGGAGCTCTGATTCCCCAGCTCTTTGTGCACCTGATGCACTGGGAAGGTGTCTGCAGCAGCCAGACCAGGCCTGCCCAGGACAAGCTGTCCTGCCTGAGACCTGGAGGTGTCCAAGGGACATCTGGGATCCTGTCCTGGAGCAGGGAGCTGTCACCCTGAGAATCAGGCCTTTTGATATTGTTTTCATAATTTCTAGCCACTTTCCCAGGAAAGTAACTATAAACATAGATGTTTATTCATTCCATTAAAGATTTGCCTTTTGATGGAAGTCTCTCAAGGCCAGTGTGGTTGGGAAGGCGGTGACCTGACTATCCAATCCCTGGTCATTGTCAAAAATCTATAAATATTAAAAAGGCAGAATAAACTTCTTCTTCCATCACACTTTGAACTGTGTCAGCGTGAATCATTTCATGTCCAACAGGGAACCTCTCTCAGTTTTAATTCTGAGTTATGAGGCTTGACTTTCCCAGGGCTGGTTGAAATAAGCAGGATGAGCTGTCTCCTCTCCTTTACTGAGCTCTGTAAAGCCTGGAAGGTTTTAAGCACGTGTTTGATGTTTAAATTTTAAATGTTTAAATGGGGTTTAAATGCTTACCTGGATGCCTCTGTTCATTTCCCCATTAGCCAATCAGTCAATATCTGCACAGAACTTTCACAATTCCATGGAGGAGAAGGAGGAAAAGAAGGGATGCAGACAAACTGGACATCACCCAGATGTTCAGAGTTGCTTGGAAACACAGGCAAGAAAACACCAAACCAAAGATATGCCACAGGTCTGTAGCTGGCTCTTGGAGATGAGAAGTACAGAGAGCTTCAGCTAAAACTTATCTAGAAACATTAATTTCCATTAAGAATACTTTTGGAACTTTTCACTGCAGCTGTTTCTCATGGATTGATCTATTCCTTAAGTGTATAAACTAAAGAAAATAAGTAAGTTCTATTCTATTCTATTCTATTCTATTCTATTCTATTCTATTCTATTCTATTCTATTCTATTCTATTCTATTCTATTCTATTCTATTCTATTCTATTCTATTCTATTCTATTCTATTCTATTCTGTTCTGTTCTGTTCTGTTCTGTTCTGTTCTGTTCTGTCCTGTCCTGTCCTGTCCTGTCCTGTTCTGTCTCACTGGAGAGGTGTTGGTGACATATTTTTAACTGCAACAGTGCATCTGATCTGCCCCCATGCCCTTGTACATGAACAGACAAATTTGTGGGGCATTACAGTCAGCAGCAATATGAATGAGCTTGGATTGCATTCAGCCTGGAAACAACCCACACCCTGAACCCTATCAGCAGTATATTTCCATACCTATCAGCCTTGGAGCTGTGAAAATGAGAAGGAATTCAGCAGCAGGGTGGTTTGTACCTGCATGGGTAAGAGAAGGATAGAAAAATCTTACCTGTTCCTCTCAGGGTTAGTCCTGTCCCCCCTCCCAGCCTTCCTCGGTCGCCTCCCTTCCATGTCTTCCTCTCACACTGATTGAGAATCTCTCTTGAGGTTGTTTGGGAGCTGTTTATGAGGAATGGGATTTTAGGAACATGCAGTTTGCTTGCAGTTATCCATGTGAAAGTTCAGAGTCTGGCCATTGCAAGACTTTTTCAAAAGATGTGCTGTAACCAGGATCACTCATTGTTCCCAGGATACCCTCAGCTCATCCACAAGCTGCTGGTAGAGAGCAGGATTTAAGTGCCATGCACAATCCCAAAGCCTGCAGGGGATCAGGCAGGGTTAGAGTGTTTCCCTTTGATGCTGGTTTCAGGTACAAATCATAGTATTGGCAGGTGGAGCAAGTGACCCTCCCCTGGCTTTGCATGGAAGAGTTGCAGGAAAATTTCCTGAACCCCAGAAAAGTCACGACCTTTCTTATCATTAGAGCTCATCCATAGCCATTTCAACCTACCTTTCCCAAAGTGCTTTTCTGTACCTTCAAATAACCAGTTGATTCTAATATTTACACCAAAAAGCTGTTTCATCCTTCCTCCAGTCCTTTATTTTTCCTTTTCCGGTGCACAGCAATTTTTACCTGGTTATTTCAAGGTTGCTTTCATTTGGGAAAAACCTCTGCTTAATAAGGATTCAGCTAAAACCTCACATCTCAAAGCTGAATGCCAAATGGCAAATCTGGTGCTGTGACTCATTGGGACTGGGGGTGTTCATTTTACCTGGGGAGCTCATTTAGCTGAAGGCTCTGTGCTTATGTCCTGCTCAATGGCCTTTGGAGAAAGAGAATTTACTTTACTTGCCTACTTTGAGGATTTCTGCTAGAAATTTGGTAGTGTTTCATTTTCAGGTGGAAAAGCAAAGGACTATTCAGATATTCTCTTGAAGCTGTTCTGAAAAGTGGCTCATAATGACAGAACCATAAAGGTCACACGCTATTTTCTTTCCATAAATCTGGCAGTGGAAATATTACAGGTTTCCTTGGTCTCTTTTGCTGAAGTGAGGGTGTCAGATTGGGTTTGGCTCCTGTGGAGTTCTAAATGCTGGAAATAAAATGCAGAGCACAGAGTGCTGCTGCACCTCCTTTTCATTAGGGACTGGGATTGGGAATAACAACTGCTGGGAGAGAAGACTCATTCCAGCACAGATGGATGAGGAGGATCCTCAAAATTCATTGGAAAGGGTTCCTAAAGCTTCAAGGAACATGAAAGATGACAAACCCTTTGTGGCCAGGCAAACAAGGTGAACATAAAATTTGGTCTCGAATTTTTGGTGCTGAATTTTTGGTGCTGAAATTTATTTTCTACTGAAATAAACTGGAAGTTATAGGAGTGTGTGATCTGGGAGGTTCTAAGCAGTACCAATGGAGGCACTAATTAAAACCAACAAAATTAGTTTAATAGAATTACAGAATGGGTTTGGGTTTGAAGGGACCTTAAATGTCACTTAATTCCCACTCCTTGCCAAGGTCAGGGACACCTTCCACTATCCCAGCTGCTCCAGCCCCAATGTCCAGCCTGGCCTTGGGCACTGCCAGGGATCCAGGGGCAGCCACAGCTGCTCTGGGCACCTGTGCCAGGGCCTGCCCACCCTGCCAGGGAACAATTCCTGAACAATGTCCCATCAAACCCTGTCCTCTGGCAATGGAAGCCATTCTCCTTGTCCCATCACTCCATATCCTCATCCAAAGTCCCTCTCCAGCTCTGTTGGAGCCCCTTTAGGTGCTGGAATGTGCTAAAAAGTCTCCCTGTTGGTCTTCTGGATCAAACTGAAGTAAGCAAGGACTCCATCTCTGTCTTTTTACTATGTTTTTCTTTGAAAAAATAAAGGAAAATAAACTAATGGCTTGGAAAATGTTGCTCCTGCTATCTGTCAGAAGTCCATATAAAATCAATCAGGCTCCTTGTTCTGGAATAATATCTGTTTTTCCCTGGCTTGGAGATGGTTTATTAATAAGAAGAGCTGGTGTTTAGGAGGGAGAGAGTGTGGAACCAGGGTGGGGTTTAAATTCTGAGGGTGATAATGAGCCCTCAGCAAGTCCCAGCTTAGAGACTCAAACACAACACTCAGAGTGGCTCCTGCAGTCCAGGTTCGTGCCCTGCCCAGAGCATGGGGTGAGGGTGTCCATGGAGCGGGAGGGGACAGCCCTGGAGGATTGGTTGTTCTGGCTGGGATTATTCCTCCAGACAGACAACTTCTAAATCTGCTTTTTCCTGAGTGTTGAGACTACATTTGAGGCTGGTTGTGTTTATGTGAGTGAGTGTGAGCAAATGGCTTTTGGCAGGAGGACAAGCCCCCTTTGTCCCAGACACAAACCTGGCCAGAACCTGAGGTTTTTTCACATATAGTTCATAGCTAAGACCATGAAATCTGCCAGATTTATAAATTTAGTGGTCAGAGATGGAACTGGGTCAGTATTTAAAGGCAGTAACTGTGATTGATCCTATAAAACACAGCATAGTTTGCATTTTTAGGACAGTATATCCCATATTTAGGACAAAATAGCTTTTTTTAGCTATGGTCTTGTTACAAATCAATTGAGCTTGGTGCCCAGTTCATTCAATTTCTTCTGTGATCTGAGTCAACATCCATGCTATTCATGTGGACCTGGTTGGAGACAAAGAGCTGCATTAATCTGCAACCTTAACTGATATTTCTGGGACTGTGATATCTGATGTGACATATAAGTAAGCATAAATGGAGATCAACATTTTGTTTTGGAGATGTCCTATTTTTGTCCATTGTTTTTTGGCTTTTTCTGTATTTCTCAGGTTTAACTGTCATGTATTCATGATTTTGATATGTTTAAATTCTCTCATTTGCTTAAATTTATGTTTATATATATTTATAATTTATATGTGTATATATATGTTTATTTGCTTATATTTATATTTATGCCCAAGAATGCATAGGTTTGTGAAAGTTAAAGTTTTTGACCCAAGAAGATAATGTCTATAATTCACAGAGCTCTCTGTAAAGAAGTATTTACTAATATGGGGCAGTACCTTAATACTTGGGGAAAAAAAAAAAATGATGTGTTAGAATCATCCCAAGGGAATCACACTTATTTAATACCAAAAGTGATTTTGGTCAATTTTTTCATGTCTGTTTTTGAGCCAAAGCAAACATCCTAAAATATTTGCTTGTGGAAGAAGTCCAGGTGTACTGCACAGTCTGCCTGAAGGTTTTGCTTTGTGTTGTTGGGGATTGGTGACATCACCAGGTCACAGGATAGGCTTTAGTGATGCTGTAGATCCTGTTAAACTCTGTTTAAATCAGTGTGAACTAAACATTTGCAACACAGCCAAGGATGTGTCTGGTTATTACTATTTTTTCAAACATTCCTCCACATTTGTGAAAATTAAACAATCCTTTAATATGAAATCATGGTTAAAACTTAATGAAATTGGTATGTATTACCCATGTTTCACCACTGCGAGTCCATTCCTGATAATGAACTGACAGAAAGTCTGAGACTCTTCTGTTGATTGTTTGTTGGCCTGGGGAACACAAGCAAGGTCAGCTTTAGCTCAATCCCCTGCACAATTACCATGCCTGGTGTCACTAATTGGCATTTTAACAAAGAGATTGTGGGTAGGTTTTAGTCCAGTCCAAAGCTGGAAGCATCATTTGATCAGAAATGGTGCCACACTGGTGTCCTTCCACATACCAGCATTTCCTGCTCACCAGGGCTAACCAAGGTAAAACCCAATTTCTGCACAATTATCTTTGAAACCCGTCCAGTCTGTCTGTGGCTCTCCCTCTCAGTGCAATGGGGCATTCATAAACGAGATTAAAGCAGTCAATTGCTCACAGATCTCTCCCATTCCTTTGCACTGATATCCTGGAAATCTTAAATTCATTTCAGGCAATTTCAGGGCTCACTTGTAGAGTAGCTGGAAATGCTGCTGTGGCAAAATTGACAAATAACTTGCCCTGAGAATTTCCAGTTCTCTTCTGCTGTTGTTATTTCCTGTTGGACTGAGACCTACAGTCACTTGCACGTGTGAGTGACAAGCATCTTGAATATATTTTCTCTCTCTTGGAAGCATTTTCAGCTTGGGGTTTCTAGAGTAACTGCAGCTCAGGCAGGAGTTTCCTTCTCTTTGCAGGGGAAGTGTTTAATTGTGGGCCAGAACCTGGGCCTTACAGTAGAAATAATATCTGTACAAAGGAAATGCTGAGATGAGTAATAAAGAGCAATCTTCCTGTGAGTAAATAAAAATTACCAAAGGAAGCAATAATCAATACATTTTATAGTTCAAGAGTTCAGCACATGCTGTTTCAGTACAGTACAATGGATGGGCAGCCTCTGTGGATTATGAATTCCCACATTTATGTGGAAACAGAAGTAAATAACTGAAACAAGAGTCATGTTGCAAGAATGTAAAACCAAGCTGGACTTAATGGTGTGCTATATTTAAAAGAGTGATGTGATCCAAGGAGTTTTCACTTTATCTTTTCTTTCAAGCTTGGCTGCCTGCAACCTGCCAGGACCAGCTAATTCAAAAGAAAGCATTTTTCTCTATTCCAATCGCCAATAAAACACAATGTGCACTCCACTTTGTCGCCCTGAGTCCCAGAGCCTGGTGTCACCAAGCATAAATGTGTTAATGATGTAAATAAACTGCTTTTCTCCTTCGAGCTGGGAGAGCCATTGCCTGGATCAGGTAGAGAAGAAGGGCAGGGCGATGTAGAGACGCAAAACACTCCTGCAATTCTCTTCTTGGAGAGAACAGATGGCTGAAAGTTTCTTGCCATCTTGTAAAACCTTTTCTCTTTATGAGTCAGGTATAGAAACACCATCAAAAGCCTGGTCTTAGATCACCTATTCAGAACCAGATTTTGTGCACATTTCATCACCTCTCCTCCTTCCCTGCTTCTCTCCCTCTTCTTCTGCTGCTCAGACTGCTGTTTCTGCAAAAATGAACCAGGGACTGGCCTCCAGCTCTGGTCCCTTCCATCTGTCCATAAGAGAAGTGATTTGATGAGGCCACCAGCCATTCCTTTAAGCAAGAAGGATCTTGCAGAGGGTTTGACATGGTTAATTGGCTTCCAGCCTTGATGCCATGAGATCTCTTGGGCAGGTGCAAAGAGTCCGCTCATCCCCAGGAGGAGAGCAGGGCTGGATGGACCTCGTGCCACCTGGAAGTGATGTGGGTGCTGCTTTGCCCTGATGACAGGATTTTGGGCTGGAAAGGCTGGGCAGTAAGTCTGGCTTTTGTATAACTAAAAATCTCATTAGCACAGGGTTGCAGGCACCTTGCAAGAGAAGAGGTGAAACCCTGACTTGGTTAAAATGTTCCTCGGGGATGGATCAATTTTGTTCTGCAGGATGGTCTGGTTCCAAAGTGAGGAGTCTCATGCATAATGTGGGTTTTGATTTGATGAAACATGTCCCATTTTCCAGGTTAGCTCTTGTTTTATCCAAGAAAGGCTGTATCTCCTCATACATTAATGGTCTGGGCTTGTACATCATGTCCATGTGATAATGCAACCCAGGACATTATACATGAAAAAAATTCTGACATAGATGTACTTTGTAAAACCCATATTAAAAAAGCTGTAATTTAGAAAAATGGTTCTTGCAGTGTCACATTAAGAATGAACAATTTTGAATAAAAAAAAAAACACCACAAAAAGGATAAATTTTGAGTGCTTGGCTTTGTCAGACAAATACTATCCTTGTAATCTTCATCAAAATCAATCTTATAGAGATAGTAACAGTTGTGCCCTTGTTCTAATATAGCAGAGCCATTTTGTTAATTCCCCTGTATTTTGTGAGGTGCATGGAAAATAAATTTTATGAGCAGGTGCTCGCTTACTTTATATGGGAAGTATTAAATTTGATACCACTTTCCTTTAATAAGCCCAGATAATGGCAGAAAATCTGAATCTATTATCACAAGGAAGAAAGTAACAAGGACAGAAAACGAAACAAATGTAATTTTTTCTTATTACAACGCTCGCATTTCAAACTTGTGGAGTGTCTGTGCTTTACTTTGTAATAACTACTGTGACTGCATAATACCAGGATAGATATTGTTTTTAAAAAAAAAAAATAAATCACTGATATCCTATTCAGGGCTGTGTCTTTGTGTTCTCATGGCAGCCCATCTCTTTAAGTAGGTTGAGTTGAACAACTACCCAGCAGGCGAAAAAAATACTCTGCTACCAGCATATTGCAATCTTCCATTAAATGGTTACCAAATAATCCCAGGGAGTGGTGAGCCAGGAATGTGTTCCTACCTGCTGGCAGATATCTTTGCAAAGTGTGAGGTACCAGCTTTGTGTGGATGTAGAATGATGCTTTGCAATAAAACCCCGTGCATTTCCTCGGGTTCCTTTCTCCCCCAGCAGCTGTAACACGCTATGAAAATCAGCCAGCAGAACTAACACAAATGACACAGTAAACATGCAGGCAATGATTTTTTAATTTTTAATTTTTTTCCCAGCGCACACAATATTAGCCATTAGCCTGCAAGCAATGCTGTTGCATTCATATTTAGGGTAATTTTCACACCAATATGGTAAATGCAAGCCAGATCTCTCACCAGGTTGTTTAATAGCTGAGTTCAGGCAAAGAAAAGAACTCTGATATTCATCACCAGATTTTGCTGTCAGTTTTGTACAGTTTTGACGTAAACTTGTGTCCTGGAATTTTTTTTTAAATGGGAAATTAACAGAGCTCCTTCATCTGAAGTGAATGGAACTTATGTGAAATTAAAAATTAAATACATGTAGATGTTTTGTGCATGAAATTTACTGTTACATAGCAGCAGTTTCCTTTCCATAGTTCCATGAGGTGCTATTTGCTAAAATCTTTCATTTTAATTTCCTGAGAAAAAAATCAATAAAAATGATAACTCAAGTGATAAAAGGTGTAGTTTGCTCCTGAGATGCTTAAGATTTGTACCAAAGAGTCTACAGAGCACCCTATAAAGTCTTTCTGTGCTGTTACTTTACATTTTGATGGAGTGCAGTGCTTGACAAGGTTGCTTGAGGTGATCCCAAATTCTCTCTCCTGTAACCAGACAAAGCCTCTGCAGGAACACATCCCTCTTGGAAACTGAACTCCAAGTTCTGGTGTTCTAACCCCACTTCTACTGCTCTGGTTGGCCTCTGGGATCAGCCCCAGTTGGGCTGTGGCAAAAATGTTCATCTTTCTTTCCTAAATTTCACGTCCACAAAGTTTCCACCACCCACTCTGTGCAGGACAGCAACAGGAGGCTGGATGCCCTGAAATGATGGTAACACTGATACTTTCAGCCATCCATCCAAACCCTCAAACTCCAACTCTTTCCATACCCAAAAAGAACAAATCAATTAAGAAATATGGGCAAAAAAAAACAAAAGGGGAAAAAAAGTGAATGCCTTTTCTGGGAACCTGAAGTTTTACCCATTAGGGAGTTTGGGCTGACTGAGTTATTACCTCTCAAAAAAACAGCATTCATAATGGAAGTCCTGACAGAGCTGTGTGAGTGGCACAGCTATAATTAACTCTGCGTTCAGGAGCCTTTCATTAATATTTTAAGGATTTTTTAATTAGAACAATTGTGTTCATTTATGAAAAGTACTCTTTCCCTCAAGTTGTCTCATACAGAAAATACTCAAAATCCACTCCTTTTTTCCTTTCACTCTTGCTTTCTAACTCCCACCTCCAGAGCAGGTCTCATCCTTCCCTTCATTTTCTTCTACTGCTAAATCTTCACAGGTTTTCCCCAGACCCAAACACCAAGGTTTTCCCTTTGGATTTTGTGTCTTTTCAAGTTTTGGAAGCTCTGTGGGACAAACCCCATATTTCTGTTCTCTGAATTGTTTTGTCCCCTGCTCAGAAGCTCAGGCTGGTTGTGCACAGCTGCCCCTTCCATCCCTCCCTCCACCAACACGTGTCAGCTCTGCCCTGGGGGATTTTTGGGTGAAGAAATATGTTGGATTTGCTCACAATGCTTGGGAAACCTTTATCCATGACAACTCTTTCCTTCTCACCTCACTTGGTGGAGTAATCAGAGGGTTTTTGGGCTGTTGACAAGGTGGGATTAGCCAGGATGCTCTCAAACCACTGGAAAAAAAATCATCTCACCTCTCCAGTTCTCCTTGGCAAGGCCTAAAGCTCAAATGGGCTGTTAGAGAAATAGATTTACCAATGACAGCTGGCCCTGGCACAGCAAACTCATGGCTTTCCTATCCCTGGAGGTGCCCAAGGCCAGGTTGGACAGGGCTTGGAGCAGCCTGGGACAGGGGAAGGTGTCCCTGCCATGGCTGGGGTAGAACTGGATGGGATTTAAGGTCCTTCCCAACCCAAACTCTTCTATGATTTTATGAACAGTAACCATGCAGAGATGTTGCTCGTATTTTAAATATTCCTGTTTTATTTTTACCCACCAGTCTATGAAAACCATTATTATTAGCTTGAAGTTTGCCATTTTTACTAACTCAAATAAAACTGGAATTCAGAATACGCCCTTAATTATAAACAAGATCATACTGATCACGCTAGGTGCAGATGAAACAAGGCTTTCTCTGAGAAATGATAATTTGTTTTGGAAGGAAAGGATCATGCAGGCAGAGTCTTCAGCAAACTCTTATTTTGACTGTTCAGTCCATCACTAAAATGGTGCTAAAACAACATCACTGCTGACATGTAGGTGGGCAGGTGAAATGGTCACAGGCACATAATAAATTGTACCAGCATATAATAAACCTATTTCTCATGTACCTACAACCTGTATAACTTCCCATCCAGACAATACTTCAGTGCATGATAATTTATTGAGGGACTGCATTTCTCAAAGATAAAACGATTTGTACACGAGAAGAAGCCCAATGTGAATAATTTAACCAACCACTGTGAACTGATAGAAAGCAGAGTCTGCAAAACAAATGAGACCCCATACAGATGCTTCTATTGACTTATACTTGAATTCATTTCATCTTTATTTTATTTCAGCTCTACCTCAGGATTTTTTTTTCTGTAATCCTCTGTCCAGAATATGACACGGGTAACTTTTGAGCAGGCTCATCATTTGAATAATCAGCCATTTAGTGACATGTCTAGTTCTGTTTAATGACTGAATCTGTAAAAGTATGACCTCAAGCACTGGTTAACTTTAAAATAGCTGTGCCCACTGCATGACATAGCCAACAGGAAGCCATTAGAGCTCCAGCAATTACCATTTACATCCATCGACGAAGTCCCTATTTTATTTTAATCTGCTTAAGTACATTTTCTGCACGAGGTTAAAATATAAATCCCTTCTCCTGAACAAGACTGGTTTTCTGGCTGACTTGAGAGCACAATTTACAACTGATTTAATTTGTTCTTCACAAACATTCCTAATGACATTACCCTGGTGCATATACTGACTGCCTCCTCTTATTCCATTAACTCCCAAATCGGGTTTAAAGACCATATTGATGCTAGATGTTATTATGGGTGATTATCAAAACAACAGACAATGGGGCAAAGTGTTTACTAACTGGTTTATATATAATTTCTGTAATAACTACAACAGATGGTAATGCTACAAACAATAAATCAAGCTTTTCACTGCTGAAATAAATTGGCAGCCTGCAGTACAGAAATGCTGTATGTAACTATATACAGATGCTTCAGTCATCAACTGTATTGTTCATCTTATTAGAAAATGGGTCTGTTACTGCTATTACAGGAAATCTTTCCATTTGCAATTACAAATGTATATTTTCAATTGAAATTGGTTTTAACTGCCAAACTGGTTTAAGTATACTTTAACCTTTAATTACAAATAGAGTTATCACATACTGCCAAACTGGTTTGAGGCATTTGTTTGTGTCTGTGGAAGTTCCACCTCAAATTGAGTTTCCACTCCCATAAATATATTTCTGCCCTTCAAGAATCCTTTGGCCAAAAGGCATTTGCAGTAACTTTAGGAGTTAATTCAATATTAGCAGCATAAAAGGATGTTTTATCCGACAGTGCTTAAAACAGCATCAAACCTGCAATTAATTCCATTCACTTTGGTTTGTAGTAATTTATCAAAACATTTGCCTCCCTTCCAGCTCCTTTCTGGGGAGCTCATTCCATGTCTCTGTACTCCTGTCACCATCTTCTGGTGCCTCCTGGACCTCCAGTGTCCTTGGGATGGAAGTTCTGGTCCTCAAATCCAGGAGGAAATTCTGGCAAGCTTGAGGGATCTGCCACACTATGAACCACAGGAACATTGCCCAGTCAGAAATGAGAATTTTATTACAAATGAGAATTTTACTATGAGAAATGGGTTGGGTTTTTTAGTGTCTTTCCCCATTTTATGGCTCTTTTGAGTTGTTCTTTGCATAAAGGTAGGGCTGTGAAAAGAAGATGGAAAGAGTGAACACATCATGTTTTCACAAGCAGGCTTGTGACTCTGAGCTGACTGAGAGCTCTACCCTCCAGGTGCCTAATTCATGCTGATTTTTAATTGGGATTTAACATCACCCACTGCTGAGAGAGTGATTTGAAACACTCTAAGCATCTCCTTAGATTAGTTAGGAATTTATTTCTGTTTACAAACATAGGTGCTGTCCTGTATTGATCACTCAAGAGCTTCTGGTTTAGATTCTGCTCCCTGATATCCAGTGTGGCTTCATGCAATGCTCTGCAAATATCTCAGATTTGAATATTGGAGCCTTCATTACAAAATCCATTAAGAAATTGGGTCTTGAGGGTTATAGAAATGTGATGCATCTCAAAGAAACTTGAGCTTTCATGTCACTGAGAGATTAAAAGGTAAAAACACCCCAAAAACTTGTATGTATTTTGCAAGAGATGGCACACAAAACAAGACAGAATGCTCAAAATAAATCATGATTCAGGAAAGGCCTGTGACTGAAATGTGTTTCTTTTTCCCCCAAATAACCACATAATAATTTCAAGGAGTAAATTTATCCACTAAAGTCATGATTGTTTTATGAGCAATTTAATGACAAGAAGAGAATTGACATTTGAATTAACTTTTCAGGAGAAGTGAGAATAATATATTAGCTTTTCCACATGATTTTTTGGCCTACCTATGTGATCTCACTGCAATTAGTTGTGCTGGCCTCAAGAGACATCTGCACAAAAGTAAAAATGCCACTTTACATGCTGATGTCTTTGTGAGTATGAAGAAACAGTTTAATTCCTAATTCTGACAGAGTGAGATAGAACTGAAATGAGCTGTGATAGAACTGAAATGAGCTGCCTCAGATCAGATTTGGTTGCTGACAGACAGTGACAGTGAATGGAACCATAAATACCTGTAATCTTTTTGGTAACTTCACCTTTAAGGTTGTTTTTGCGTGTGGCCTGGGCCGTGGCCTGGCTGCTGGACTCTGCTGCTTTTTGAAGAGGATTTTTGTGTGACAGCACAAAGTTTTCTTTAGGATAACTCCCACTGGAGAGCACAGAATCACAGGATTGTATCCGAGAATCACAGAATGGTTTGGGTTGGAAGGAACCTTAAAGCCCAACTCATTCCACCCCTGCCATGGCAGGGACACCTTCCCCTGTCCCAGGCTGCTCCAAGCTCTGTCCAACCCAGCCTTGGACACTTCCAGGGATCCAGGGGCAGCCACAGCTTCTCTGGAAAACTTGTTCCACCCTCTGAACATCAAAGATACAGCACAACCTCCTTCCTCTCTTCTTGGTTCTGTGCATGTGAGCTCAGCGCTGCACCAGCCCCGTGATGCAAATTATATCTGCTGTATAGAATAAAGATTAAAAACTGCATTCCCAGCCTTATAAAGTTCTTTAATTAGAATACTGCAAAGGATTAGCAATCTGATTATTTGCTAATTGCCTTTCCATATTTTTTCAGGGCCTCACAAAGCATCGGGGATACTAAAGAGCAAACAGTGCTTTAAGGCCACAGTACAATGTGACAACAGTGATAGATATGCTAATTTCTTCATTCACTCCACTTCACTTCTTTTATTCTTTCCAATTAAAGCAAATGCTACTGAAACTGTAATTAAGCTAGTGCCGTAGCCCTGATTGCCTGCTGTTTTAATGAAACCCTATTGATTTTTCTTTTATTTCTAATGGCCACACATTGCGTTCAATGGTCAAACACATGGATGTTACAATGCACGGCCAAACTTAATTTTTGTTCTCTAAAAGGGTGGCCTTATCAGGAAGAATATCAAAAGAGCTATTTGTGTGAGGTCTCTATAGTTTTTCCTCTGTCTGCCTGAAGAGATGTACTCTGAGCAAACATATTACCATTAAAAAGAAATGAGTTACATTTTGTGGAGAATAAAAATTGCTATTAGTCTCCTGTAGTTGCCATAAGTTGCTCACACACATTTAGCATATTCATGATTCCCAGCATACTTTTAAGCTTTATTATTTTTTATTTAAAAAAAAAAAAATTCTGTCTGGAAAAGATCGTGGGGAACATTATATTCTCTCCTCGAGATATTATAAATCACACCAGTAATTTAAGATATAACAGGTTATGAGGACTTTCTGATTTGTTGATAATTTTATGGAGGAATTCATTTTCACTGGTAAATCTCACTGAATTATTTTCTAGGTTGCCTGGAAGTAGTGAAAAAGAGAAGGAAAAGAAAAACTCAAAGTCCCATAAAGCATACAGTAGCTTTAAATTTATTATTCCCCAATTGGATTATTCAGCCAGGGAATTAGATATTTAACTGGGTAGAGCTTTTCTGTGGCTTCAGATTTGTACTTAGGAGCCAGTTTGTACAAATCTGTGCATTGGAGGAAGGCACCAAGTCTCATTGCAAATTAATTTATCCAAAATCATGTAATACACCACAGCAGAAACTCACTGCCTTCTCTAGGCACATCCACAGGAAGATGGAAGATTTTAATTCACAAAACATGAATATATGTGACCCTGTTCCAGTTCTGACTGAGGAGAATAAACGGTAATAAGGAAAAATATGGAAACATGCTTTCCGACCATTCCTTATCTAAAAAATATTTCATGGCTGCTGCAGAAGATAAAGTGCAATCACATCCAGGATGCACAAAGTCAGCAGTCAGCTCAGCAAATGCACAAAACATGCACGAGCTGAGGCCCTGATCCATCCTTTTGTCTGCTGAAAGGCAAGGTTTGTTTTTCCCTTCTTTGTTCAACTTTAATCAAATATTCATATTTTTCCTGGATGAAGGCCTCAGTTTTCTGGTGGTACAGGCAACATTTCTTAAAATCCCATAATCATTGTCTCTAGATCCCAAATGGTGTGTTAGGGTGCTGGTGATCTCTGGGGGAAGCACCACGATGAGTTATAAGCTGGGATAGAACTTGCTTCCCTCACAGAGTGTGACTGCTCCTGGTTTGTCCAAATCATGGAATTATTAAAGCTGGATAATCTCCAAGATTATCAAATCCAGCCTTCAACCAAATGCCACCATTCCCACTGATCCATCCCCATAGTGTTCCTGATTGTTTCATGGGGAAAGTGCCTACAAAATGCTGCAGTAACATACATAGCTGACACTGGAAATGTTGTGTTCTGAATTCCAGTTTTAGTGGGGTTTGTAAAAATGGCAAACTTCAAGCTAAAAATAAGAGATTGGTGGGTAAGAAGCAGACAGTAATATCTAAAAAACAGGCAACATCTTTGGATGGTTGCTGTTTATAAAATCATAGAATGAATTGGGACCTTAAATCCCATCCAGTGCCACCCCAGCCATGGCAGGGACACCTTCCCCTGTCCCAGCTGCTCCAGCCCCAATGTCCAGCCTGGCCTTGGGCACTGCCAGGGATCCAGGGGCAGCCCCAGCTGCTCTGGGCACCTGTGCCAGGGCCTGCCCACCCTCACAGGGAACAATTCCTTCTCCTTATCCCATCTAACCCTGCCCTCCATCCCCTTAAGGCCATTTAAGGTGTCCATGACTCACCCCAAAACCAGCAGAAGGGTTTGGAGCAGTGTGAAAAGACTTCCATGGCACAGGCTGAGATCAACCAGACCAAACTCAGCGTAAACACAGCGTGTGTGTAAAAGTTCCCAGCTCACCCAGCTGTGCTCACACCACAGAGCCACTCCTTGCTGGTCATGGCTTGGCTTGGCTGCTCAGCCGTGCTCATGGCACAGGAAATCTCTCTGCAGCACTAAGCTCGCTTCCAGGAACGAAAAAATGCAGATTAAATGGAGATTTTAAGTTGTTATTGATAGTTTCATTCCAAATTTTAGCCATGTCTTGCAGGAAGCTTGGCTCTGTGCCACAACCCCGACACCAGCACAATTTCAGGTGGGGAAACTGAAGATGTGAAGCAGAAGAATGTATTTTCTCCCCATTAACCAAGAATTCTTGCCGCCCTTATTTCCCAGCCTTCCTCTGCTCCAGTTCTGAATCACCTTCTGTTTGTGACCACTGAATGCTAAATACACTTTTATTTTACCTGTAGGCACTAAATTTTTCAAAAGCCTCACACTGCTATTAGCCTGCCAGCAAAACAGGAACATCAGCTCTTTTTAATTAGATTTTCTAACTGTGATGCTCATTCAACAAGGGATAAATTCCCTTTAGTGGAAGTTGTGGAGTGCACTTGGACTTGTTAGCTCTGGAGAAGTGAAAATCATAAATAAAATCTGACAGGGAGAAGGTAACAGTAGGAAGAATGGAAAATAAGACACCATCATGTCATTTCTCAGCCCTGTCAACTGTTACGCTAATCAGGATAGAATTAAAAACACATTTTCTACCAGGATGTTTCACAGCCAAACCGGTTAAATACATATTTTAACAAAATTGAAAGCATATTATACGGAGATTTGTGGTTTCCAGCTCTGTGAGTGAGTGCTGAAAGTGTGATGAAATAACAAAATTGCAGCCTAATAATCTATAGAATAATATTGTCAACTAATGGATTATAATAAAATAAAAGCTATTATTAGGGTAAAACATTATAACAAAAAAAAAAAAATCCAACTTTTATTTGTAGCACCTCCCCCTTAATGGTTTCAAGCATTTTGAAAGGTAATTTAAACAAGTACATTGTGTCCTTATTGAAACTGTTTCATCTCGCTAGCTGCTGAAAATGGCTTTAACCATCTCTCTGAACAAAAGCTCGCTAATAAGACAACAAAAAGCCTACAAAAGCACTGGCTCAGCATCACTGCAGAAAGGCAACTAAAGGCAGCCTGCAAATGGTCTGTTTCTTTTTTCTTGCATGTAATTAGATGAATTAAAAGGACAAAGTAGTTAATGTTGCTGTTGTCCGAGGCCCCCGGCTCCTTTCACACCGCCCGCTCTAGACAAGGGCCCGTAGCTCTTGCTCCAGCAATGTGGTGAAGAATGTTGGCAATAAGTAAAATTAACAAGCTTAATCTGTGAAGAATCTGGTCTGAGTCATAGATGAAATGTATCTCTAGCAACGAAAGGCTAGTAATTCCTGGTCTCCTTTTATATGCCTAATAAAACTTACAATAAATTAACCGCATTTTAGTTTGCAGCGCTGGCTCTATTAATCAGGGCCGAGACGTGTAGTCAAGTTACAATAGAAAGAACTCAACTGGGTGCATTTCAGTTATGCAATTAGGGACCATTGGCCCAGCTCTAATTAGGCCAGGGATGTTGATATTTCAAGTACTGTTTTATCATTAGGTTTCATTTCCTTGGAACATCCTCAATGGCCAAGTAGTGAGAAGGGTGGAGGATATTATAAGCAGGGGTCATCAGAAAGTCATTAATGGGAGTTAGGGAGGGAAGGGCTGACATTAATACCTCGTCTTTTGAAATGTTGAGCTGTCTCTGGGAGACTCAGGGCCCTTCCATCTCACAGAGGAATTGGTGGCTCTGGAGAGCAGCTGGATCAGGCTCCTGGGAAAGGATCTCCCTTCAGAGGGATGCTGGAGTTTAATTCTTAGATGCTACTCACCTGCTCTGACAGAGGGGTTGATTTCTTACCCTCTGCAAGCGTCTGGGGTCAAACCCAAAAATCTCCACCCATTTCTGGCCAGCAGTGCAGAGAAGGGGCTGGATGCTGAGGAAGGCTCATTAGGGTAGTTCTGGTGGCGTTGCTTGGCCATCCCTACTCTGCTTCCTCCAGGCATGAGATGCTCTCAGTTATTGGATCCACCATGTCCACTGAGGATGATGTGCTGTGGTTCACCCTCCACCAGCACCCACAGGCTGTGAACATGAAATTCCCTCAGTTTAGCACATATGTGTAGTTGTGATCCCTGCCTGGATAAATGCAAGTAGTGGAGGACAGATAAAAACAGAGGGGAAAAGAAAAACAAGATCTATCAGTCATCAGTTGTTCTTTTCTTGCCAAACTCCAGCTTAAAGCTGTAACTCCAAACAATACTTCGCTGTTTGTAAAATATGACTTTGTTTCATTATGAAAAAAGAAATTACATAATTAAATTCATTACATCCAATTACTATATGATTCATCTGGTGGCTTAATGAAGCTTCACATGATACTAACAAGATAAAGCAAAAGAATAACATTTTATGAGACTGCAGGCATTCTGTGTACAGCAGACTGGGCAGTTTATGAGCTCTGTACAGTGCATTTCCTAATAGTGTGCATTGTACTAGTTCCAGTAGGGAACTTGGTCCTGTGACATCTCACCCACCTCACTCTGAAAATTTGCTAAGACAAGAGCTTCAACTTTTTTTATTTTTATTCCTGGATGAGTCTTCTGGATGTTACCAAATTTTATCCTGGGGGACTCTAGGATGCAAGGAACGAGCTCAATAGGATGACAATAAAAAGAAATCTAGGCCACTCTGCAGCTGTCAGAAGGCAACACATTTGGGATGTAAAAGAGCTGGTTTGGTTCACCCAAATTCACCCAAAGGTGAATTACCTCAGTGTCTCCGTTGATAGGTATATAAATATTTTAAATACGATTTTGCAGAAGTGTAAAACCACCTTTTTTTCCCCAAGTACATTATCAGCCTAAAGAAGTCTATCAACTCTGTCCTTCCAGTAATTTATGATCTAATAAAAGACTTCTGTCTTTGGAAAAACTGACAAAACTCCATAGTTTTATCTTTTGGGAATGAGATCTGTCAATAAAGTGAAGACTTGTCTTTCAAATGTGTGTTTAAAACTATTTGAAACGTTCACAATTTTGAACTTGGTCAATAGCACAGGAAAGGGAAAAATTAAAGACATTCAGCCTCCTTTTTCTTCCATGTATGAGTGCCCTTCAGCTTTTCTCATTACCTTTTAGTATTTCTGGACAACTATTGATATTCAATGGGAATGTAAATGGGCTTGAAAATCATAAATTGTGAAAAATAGGTTTCAGAGACATCAGAAAAGTTTGAGAAAAATGACATTTGCCTGCGTGGGAGAACAACAGGAATGCTTTCACTGTGTTATTGAAGGATGTGGCTGACATCTCTTGAACTGGAGGTTTTGACTAGTTGAGGTTTCCAATTTCAGCCTTCTCAACCAAGCAAACCTTGAAAACCCAGGGAAAAAAGAACAGCGAGTTCCAGTGTAATTAAGAGCCCCAACTTTATTACTACTGGCAATTTATTCTAGGGAGCAGTCGGTGTTGTGCTTGCTGGTTACTTTTGGAAAGCAATGTGCTGAAAGCTGTCAATGCAAGATTTAAAAATCTTTCCCCTAAATCAAAATTTATCAGCCCGTGACATAAAAACTGAAATATTTCCTGTGGCTATGCCTTCATCATCTCCTAATTTCTTTAATTAATGTGAGAAAAAGCATATCTGCCTCTGGGCAAGTTTAGTTTTGGTCATTTGTCTTACCTTCTGTAAGTAGGAATGGCTCGTGTAGGCACACAGGGTGGAAAGGGCTGCGGGAGCAAAAGGAAACACGGGAATAAAACACGGGCATGGGCAGCTGGCAGAACCCTCAGCTGTGTCCTCCCTGCAGTTCCACCAAGCATGACCTGCCCCAGGACCACAGCCTGCCCCATCTGAAGGTTTCTGCTCCATCCTTGGGGATTTGTGCGCCGTCCTGCACCTGTGGATGGAGGCGACCCTCTGTTTATCCCACCTGTGAGCAGTCCTGCCTGTGCAATTGTGCCACTGTGAGCCATTCCAGCTTTTCCTCGTGCTGGGTGGTGGAGCTCCCCTGTGAGGGGTCTGGGCAGCAGGATGGAGGGATGGCAGGAGGGGTCAGTCACACAGCCACCCTGTGGGGACATTGCTGTCCCCTGCCCTCCCCAGGCACCGCCATCACTGCGTGAAGGCTGCTTTGCTGAGGCCACAGCTCTCCCCAGAGCTGCTACGCTGATCAGCCAGGGGTCTCAAGCACACGGTTCCACCACCCAACACTCTCCCCAGTCCCATCAGAGCTCTTTGCTGGGTAAGGGGTTATTGTGACATTCCTGCAAACCTGCAGCGTCATCCCCTCCAAACCCCGGGAAGCAGCGAGGCCGTGGCTGCTTTTGTCTGATGTTTCCCACATCAAGGGAGCCTGGCTGGGGTAAAACACACGTGTGCAATGCAATATCAGTGCTGGATCTGGCCACAAACACAGCTGATGGGCAGAACACAGGCTGGAGTGTCTACAGCCATTATAAACACATTATGCATCTCCATTCAAAACAAGGTAACAATACAAATTGTCCAGGGCTTTAACCAGTTGCCATGAGTGACAGCCACCAATAGCTGCTGGGATATCTGGAGAGACTTCCCTCTGTATCTTTACAAGGAGCAATCAAAGATGTTTCTTATTTCTGGGGTGGAAAAGTGAATCCAGGGAGCTATCAGATAACCAAGGCTCTTCCTCTCCTCCCGGAGCAGCTGCTGCTCACAACCACCTCGTCGTGTAATTGTAAAATGAGCATGGTAAACACCATGCATAATTAAGCAACAAAGTGCAGAGAACCTTTAGAAAATGTGCTAAAGGCGTAAATAGAGAGCGGGATGAGATTTCTGCCAGCAGTGAATATCTTTATTAAAAGGTTGTAGTTTCTGGAAATTATTGTTTAACCAAATTATCAATGTGAATTAAATCAGGCTTTGGGGAAACTTGTAATTCATACAATAGATCAGGTGTTGTTTGAATGCTGTTTCTACTGCATGGGAAAAAACAGTGTGCACATTGTTTATCACTGGGAAAAGCCCTGTGTTTTGGGGGGCAGTAAACCCTGGTTTTCATGATGAAAATTATGAATAATCTAATGCCAAACTCCTTAGAAATATTTCTCCTGAATCTACATGTATTTTCTGTGTGGCTCTTTTTAACGGAATTTGTTGCAGAGGAAGGGTCTGAAACAAACATCATATATTGCAGTGAGTTTAGTACCTCATTAGCTACAAATGCCAATTAAATGATGTATTTAGAAACTCCAGTAAAAGCACCATCATGTAGCTTGAAATCAGCATAGGTGGTGTAGAAATTGTGCCCAGACACAGAGCTTGACATGGTTAAAAATACACAGGGATTATTATGAAGTGTTCATAAAAAAAACCTTCTGCAGAAGCTCCCAACTTCTCCCAATATGATTTTCCAAAAAAAAATCTGTTTTCTGCTGGAGAACCCTCAGTGTTTCCTTCTGGATTGGTTCAAATCCCCCAGTCTGGACAGCACCGTGCAGATGAACACCTGGAGCCAGGTCTGTGAAGGACAAATCCAAATTTCCACACAGAGGGGTGATGTGACCTCACCGTTCTGGCACAGGGGAGCACAGGAAAGGCACCAGGCTATTCTCTGTTTTCATCTTTCTTGGATGCTGCTCATGAGATATTTGCTGATAAAAAGACACACTGCACCAATCACTCCCCTTTGCTGATCCAGGAATTCATTTTTCTGTCTACCCTTCCAAAAAAATATCCACAGCCGAAGTATCTCTGTTGGAAGAAGCAGAAGAGATTTATTCTTGGTTTCTTTAGCTGCTACAGTCTGTGGAGGAGCTGTGGAAAGGCTTATGGCCTCCAGGAGAAAGGTGAAGGTGGGACATAAAAAGAGAGAGGGAGGAGACAGATGTACCCAAAACAACAAAAACATGTATTGCTCATCAATGGAATGTTTGTAATTTTCACTGATCAGTTCATTAAAAATGGGACTTATTTGTGATAACTGCTTGACACTAGGATAATTCCAATTATCAATAATTACCCTTGCAGTAATTATTTGGAAAGGTTACTAATCAAAGATGATGCAGACAAAGATGGTGGTACTTTCCAGAAACATGTTCCACAGCGCTTGCTTGCCTGATTTTTGGCTTTGTATTTTCTGGGATCATCTTGACATTGACCCGAGTTCTCAAGAAAAAGGAAATCACCACAAAAATATCACAAAAGGGTCATCATGTGGCAATAACTTAGCAGAGAACAGAAATCCACTCTCTCTAGCGTAGGATGTTCAGCTAATTCAAATTCCCAAAAGATGACTCACACCAGACTCAGCCTAGGCCTTTCTTCCATGAAAATACTTTACATTTCTATGATCTGTGTGGCACAGCAATCTTTTTATTGAGCATAATGAAAGAGTTTTGTCACAAGAATGGGTTTATCTATGAATCTCAGTCAGCCTCAACCTCAAATCTCTTCAAAGTTTGCCGGGTCCTATGGATTACCAACCTGTACTTCTGGCTTCTCGTAGTAATTTTGAAATGGATGCCAAGATGATGTATAACCAGAATATTTGTCCTTTAAAGGCAGCTTTCTGTCTTAAAGAGCTAAACTGTTTCCAAGAAATCCTTCTCCATCCTCAGATGCAAGGCCAGGTCTGTGACAGAGCTGCCTCCCTTCTCTTCCATCCTTTGTGGCACAATTATAAACAATTATATCGCTGTGCAAACAGCGAATGCCTTAAAGAAACACAGCAGAAGGAACTTAATTTCTTCACATCTCACTGCTCTCCAGTATGATACATAACCTGCAGTGAGGCTAAAACACAGTTTTGGGGGGGAAATGAATGACTGCAGCGTTGGGTGATGTCCCGGAGGGGATTCCCACTCCAAAGCGGATTTATTCCTCCCGCAGTGGCTGCTACCACAGCACCATTTTTACAGCCCTCTGCTCATTTCCCAGCTGGACTCCACACCTTCTGCAATTATATGGAGTAATCGAGCCAAACTGGACTGCCTGTCTTTATCTAAGGGAGCAGGAGGAACACCAAGGAGGGAAAGGGGGGCTCATGTGGAAAGGCTTTGGGGTGGGGGGATTTGCCTGGGGAGTGACCGATGCCTTTTTGGGGCTACCTAAAACAGAGGCCACACAAAATAAAGGGAATAAAAAGCAGCTATATTTACTGAAGGGCCTCCCTCCAGGTACATTTAGGACAGACAAAGTCCCCCCTCAGGGGCTACACCCAAAATGGCCAGTGGGTCACAGCTTTTCACACTTTTATGTTTTGTCCATTTGCATATTGGGGGTTAATCTTCCAATTACAGCTGCAGGTAATGAAGTCATTTACCTCAAGTTTTTCCCCTCTCAGCTCAATTTTGTTTCCATTTCTCAGGGACTGAGGCAGTGAGGTGTCCTCTCCAGGCCTGGAGAGGAATTGTTGTGTCTGACGGAAATGGGGAAGCAGCAGCAGCAGTTTAGAGTTTTACACTAAAGAACTGCAGGGTTACAAATGTATGACAAATATAAAAGCTAAACTCCTAAGGCATCGTGACCAGGACAGATGGAGAGGATTTCCATTGGTTTGCCCTTCATTACCTGGAAGGTTTCTCAGCAGGAAAACACTGATTTTGGTGAACCCAGCAGAACGTTCTAAAACTTGACAAGAAAACCCCAAAACAGCAATTATTCATCAAGAAAGTTCCTTGTTTAGGGTGGAAAAATGCAAGTTCTTCAAGGGATGAAGTTGCACAGCTTAAAAATCCTTTATCTGCTAAGAAATCAGCTCAGAGTCCTTTGTCCCACACAAGGATGAAGCTCTTGGGGAGCTTCTTCATGCAAACCCAGTATCTTAGAAAATCAGATTTGTATCACACATGGTATTACCTGTGAAAATTCACCTTTGAAATCAGCAAATAGATTATTATGTGGCTGCTAGGATTCAACAGTTCAAAAGGTGATTTTTTTTTCCCCCCACAGTTCTTGAAACTTCTCATGCATTTCCACTTACTGTCTTTCATCATTTTGAAATTGAAATGATTGTGCTTTGAGCAAGCATTCACCTCAGCAAAAGGGAACAATCTTTATGATATTCAGTGTCCTGAAATATGGGGAGGAATAGTTCAGGTGGTAATAAATTTTACTGCCAGATAACATTTTATACATAGAGAACACATATTTGCCAGTGAAAAAATTTTAAAGTAAGGACCAATTAATTTTCATAGAAAGAATATTTTCCATATAAAAGAACCTTTCATCTACTTTACAGTTCATTGCATTTTACTGGATCTAATTTATATTTGCAAAGTAAAATTAAATTTTCCTTTTATATGAAAAAAAAGAAATTATATTGAAAACACAGGGCATTAAAACAGTCTCTCTGTGAATGTAATTATGCAATGCAAAATAAAAAAGCCAACATTCTCCAGTCTGTGAAATTATGCAGGTATTTATTTAATTGCCTAATAAAATTCTGTTGAGGGGAGGAGCAAATAAAAGAAGAGCTGTCTGGCATGGGGATGACATCTGCCATGATTGCCTTGATAAAAAAAAGGTCAATATAAGGCTAATTTTAAGTAATATTATTGTGACAATAATGTTTATACTGGCAAGATTGTGTGTTGAAGCAGGTCAGAGGCAGAAATTTTGGTAGTGCTGGCTCTGTGTGGGAGCTGGGGCACACCAGAGCATCTTTGGGTGCCCACCAAGGTAATCCACAAGAGATGAGTCCTCGTGTGACTTCTGGCTGCCATCACACCTTGCTGCTGACAAAATTTCTTAAACATGATGGACCCTTATCTAGGAGATAATTATAACAATCATCAGAAATCTGCTTTAACTTTAGGAAATATAAATCACTTTAATTTGACAGCTGCAAAAGAAAAGGTGTAATTGAAGGTCAGCAGCGAAAATCGTAAAAGCTTGATCTGAATTTTAAAGCTGGGAATTTAAAAAAATCGGTGTTCAAATATGGGAGAAAAGCAGGGGAGCAAACTTTTTTCCTTGTAGCATGGATGTGAAGGACTCAGCTCCTCACTGAGCAGGCTGGAGTCAGTCAGGTTTCCAGCTCACATTGCTTACTGTGGGTTTCAGCTCAGGCTTTAAATCTAATGCTGATGTGATTTAAAGGGGAAAAGCCATTCAGAGCTCTGGAAGTCTGTGCTGGAGCCCAACCTGCTGACACCATCAGAAATTTGGGGGTTGGTACCACAGAGGTCAAACACTTATTTTAGAGCTCTCTGGTCCTTCTGTCTATGATTTTAGCTGTCAAAGCAAATGGCAGCTTTGTGAATTTTATGTGTCCTTTAATTCTGTGCACAGCCACAGTGAGACTACCTGGGGCAGGAACAGAAACACAGATGGCAAAGGAAGCAGTTTGCAATTAGATATTTTTCACATTCCTTTAACCAGCTTGGTTTTTTAAAGGATAAATAACAACAGGGCACTGGGCAGTCACTTGCAGATGGGGATGAAGGACAGTGGCTGCTTGGTGAAGGGTTTTGAGGACAGTTCAGTTCTAGATGGAAAATGTCACTTATTTAACTGACAGGGTGTATATTTAGATCAAATGTTAAGAAATTCTTCCCTGTGGAGGTGGTGAGACAGTGGCACAGGGTGCCCAGAGCAGCTGGGGCTGCCCCTGGATCCCTGGAAGTGTCCAAGGCCAGGTTGGACGGAGCTTGGAGCACCCTGGGACAGTGGAAGGTGTCCAGATGTCCCTGCCCATGGCAGGGGGTGGCAATGGATGAGTGTCAAGGTCCCTTTCTGATTCTGTGATAAATCCCAGCTTTTCTTAAGCTCAGCCTCATGGTAAAAAGATTCTCCCACTGGGGAAGAAGGACTGCACCAGAAGACCAGGAGACACAAAGAGATGCAGTGCATAAATATTTACAGAAACAGGAAAGGTGTTCTGTAAAGAATTGTGCTCTTATCCATATAAACCTGAGAACTGACATTGTTTAGGGTAAAATAAAATAAAAACAACCTGCTCACCATTCATGGGAGCACTTCATGCCTCACAGAGCAAGGATCCCCAGCCCTGGGGAAGAGACAAGCAAGGGAAAGCTGTTCTAGGGCTGGTTCCCAAAGAGGTCCATGTCTCATAGCTGGTGTCTCAAAGCCTGAAGCTCCCCTTGTGCTTTGCTCCTTCCCACATTTGAGCTCTGCAGGTTGGAGGATCCCAGCAGGAAAAGACACCTCACTCCTCACAGTGCAGGCACCACCCTCTCTCTGTCTCCCACACAGAGCCTTCCCAAAGGGACAACTTTAAATCAGGCTGAGAAGACAAACTCTGCTTTTATCAGCCTTACAGAATGCTGGGAAAAATTCACCTGAGTTCCCTTTTTGGACACATAATTGCTGTTTGCCACTTCCTGGCTCCCACTCCCTGCAAACTGCAGATTTCCTCTCTCTTTTGTCAGCCACTGGTTCCACTGGCAGGGTTGAGCAGAGCAGCAAACAGATGAGGTATTATTTACTTGTGCCTGTGCCAGCAGCACATAATTCAGGCTGGACAGACCGCAGCGATTATGATGCATTTTTCATTCACTCGAATCAATCACTTGCTTCACTTGTGAACAAGAAGTAACAAAACAAAAGTTAAAATAAAAATAAAAAAAAAAATCAAATCCAAATACTTGCCTGTGGGGCAAAACTCAGAGTTTATTTTTTTAAGGCCAACACTTATTATCTTATATAATTGACAGCTCCTGGTTAATAACCATTCAGCAAACAAATGTGTATCTACTGAAATGAACAGATGAATCATTATCATTTAGCACTTGTAGGATAATAACAGGATGTAAAAATTATCAAAAAAGGGAATACTTGAAAATCTTCCAGTAAGTTGTACCTCCAGAATAATATGAATGTGAAAAATAGAGAGAAAAACAGAAAAAAAAAAAATTAAACAGGCAAAACTCCAGAGTCTCTGCAGTTTGGTTCACGCTTGGAATGACTTGGTGGTGTTGGGTGTTGTATGCACAGACTAACCATTGCTTGTGCCAAAAAGGGGGCAAAATTTTAAGAGATAATGAAGGCAGAAGTGGAAGGGAAGGCATTTGAGAGTGTCTAGGCGTGGGTGTGCTGCAGTGTGTGTGCACAGGGGACACAGGGGCACAGTGACACACCGCTGTCCCTTCCAGGCCACCTGGGACCGCTCCCCACACCCCAAAGCTGAGAGGAATTCTGACCTGAGCACGTGCAGCTTGTCCAGCTTCATACAGGAAAACTGGGAGCTAAATCCATTTCTCCTGCATCTCTGTTCTTGCTGTAACTACAAGATTCCCCCCACCTTTTCCGGGAGGAAAGAAATGAGCCGCAACCCCGATTAGCTAATTTCAGAAATAACTCTAATTTAGCCTTAAAGGCTCTGAAGCCATAATGGGGCTGCATTATGAATCTGATTGTCTGAAGTTAACACTCTCTTTTTATTCATTTGTCTGGTAATTTATTTGTAAAAAGTAAGCAAACTGAAATGAGCAGGCAATCAGCTGCCCTGACACACTATTTTACCCAAGGGTATTCTCCAGGAACGGAGGCAGACTATTTCAGCCATACAATGTAATATTTATACCTCCATCACGAGAAGAACTCATGACCTTACTCCTAGATGTAATGAAAAGGTATATATTAAAAAAATAACCCTCTCTTTATAATGAAAGGCGTTGCAATACCCCAAACTCTAATACAAGTGGACAGAGATATTTTGAAGCATTGCAGGACGTGTTCCATTCACCTGTATGTACCAAAGAACACCTGAACAGAACAGTTTTTGGGGGAGTTTCCTTACATTTGGACAGCTGTGAACTCAACTTTTCTGTGCATTTGAGACACATCAGCCTGACCTATTTTACACAGACCTTTGTTTTTTGCATCATTTGTGAGCTGGCAAGAGCAGTCATTGATGAGAAGCATCTCTTCTGTCTCAAACCCAACCAGCCTGCAGGTAAAAAACACCTGGTGGCCTCCCTGCCCTCTCAGAGTGACTAATCAGGAGTAACTGCATAAATGGAGCAGCTTGTGGGGAGTCCAGAAGATGAAGAAAAACCAGAGATTAAATTTTCTCTCGGGAGGAGCTTTTTGAGGTCTGCCTCTCACTGCTGCAGTGGCAGGGTGGGGGGAGATCTTGGCCAGGGGGCTGCAAACAGCAGAGGGTTTTTAGTTTTCCAGGGCATGAAGAAATCATTCAGAGCTTTTCACTGGCTGGAGGGGAGATGCAGGGGAAGCCTTGTAAAAACACCCTGCAGAAGAATCTCTTGTGGCTTCTTGTGAATAGAAGTAACTCTTGCAAAATGCAGTATTTTGTCCTCAGCCTCATGCAGATCCATTTGGGCTTCTCCTGAAGGAGGTGACAGCTACAAACAGAATTTAGGTGCAGGTGTCTGTAAAGGTCTGAAAGTGGTGGGTAAGCACCAAAGATGGGGCTCTGCTTGTATGAAATTAGTAATAATAATAATAATAATAATAATAATAATAATAATAATAATAATAATGACAACAGCACAGGTTTCAGGCACAAACCAGGAGAGGATTGTGGCTCTGCTCCCTCCTCTATCCCCATCCCTGTGCAGAGCCCAGAGGCCTGTCCAGGCTCATGGACACCTCTTTTAGGGTAATTCCAGGCAGAAGTAAAAAGCACACAATAAGATGAAAGACAGTCTGCACCCGTGTTTCTCCTTGCTGGAGGCACGACCACTGAAAAGAGAATATTGTTCCTCTAACAAAGGTGCATATTGTGAACCCAAGCAGAGGATGATGAACATTGGCAAGAGAGTTCCTGCAGCAGCCAGCAGGAAGGCTAAATTATACCAGGGAAAACTTAGGATTAAAATAACTACATGATTAATTCCCTACTTTACCTGGAATAAATAAACCTTTACCTCAGTAACTATTGTTATAATAGCTGGGCTGGTATGCTGGTATCTGCTAAAGAGCTAACATATTTAGTTTTATTGTTTTGTCAAAATATTAAGAATATCAATATATCTCCATAATTCAGTGTTATACAAAGAAGCATTTTTGTGCCATATATACCAAAGATTGTATTATACTTTTGAGATCATAGGTAATGATGACAAAGTGATCTGTGTTCAATTTCAGCATTAATGTCTGGTTTGAACAAAGCCTGAAATATGGTCTCGAAGCTAAGAGGCTTTAATATTAAGATCTTTAACTGTAATTTATGTGACAGAAGATAGGGTTTAGCATAATAAAATGTAATGGGCTCCTCGAATGAAGAGGACTCAGAGACAATTGAAAACAAGGTAAAAATGGTAAATTATAAATAACAGTAAATTTACCTTTATGTTGTTACTTCATTTATTTTTGATTTGTTAGACAGGCTCTGTAATTTTTCATTTTGCTACATTTGGAACCAGGCATTTCTGCACCTCAGGAATAATGGGTAGAAGGCACAGCAATACTGTTGGGCCACTCTTAAGAAAACTGCATTAGGGCTCCAAACAGAAAACCTCTTTTTCTCCAAAATTTCTAATTTACCTTCAAAAATTCAGCTTGAGCTGCATTTCAGCACATAAACGTGGTGAGAAAACGCACTTGCTTATTTTGCCTCCAAAATCAGTTTGATTTTTTTTTGAAGTTGCTTAAGGGTAAAAAATGAAGAACATCTGTTACATTTTTCAGTATTTGCTGGAAATCAGGGTGTTGAAAGGAAAATAACTTTAATAATGAGCTGGTCTTTTTTCAAGGTATATTTTGCAATGTTTTTTTGTGGATGGTGACAACTGTCTAAAGCTTCTCCCCACGACAGCTGAGATTCTGCAATGGCAGCACCAAGCACTGAAATGGAAAATAGGTCTTAAGAATTTATCTGAAAGTTTACTGGAATGGATGGAAACCTCTCCATTTTTAAAGGTCTCTCTCTGGGCCAGGCCCTGTGAGCCCTGCAATGGCATGTCTGGCAGAAATCAAGTAATTCAGGATAAAAAATCTGATCTATGTTGCTTCTTGTGTTCTTTTCCAGCACTGGGACTTCTACCAGTCCAGCATCCTTTATCCTTTCTTTTTGTGGAGGCAGTGGCTAAAAAGGCAGCCTGTTCTTGCATTCTGCTTTGTAGATGGCCAGATTCAGTCTCTGTGTGTCTCCTTTTCTGCAGTAGCTCAATAGTGTTGTTTTTTTTCCTTTTAAGTCTCTGGAAATGAAAATATTTTTTCTCCTCTAGATTTCTAATTCCTGCTCTTGCTGAGGTTTAACTCTTGGTTGTGTCCCCAGGTTTGGAGCTGCACACCCAAAGCTTTGCTTCATCCCTTTGCAAGTCATGTCTACATTTTCCCCCCAATATATAATTTTATACTTTTTATTAATATATTAATTTTATATTACTCATCTGTGTGAAAACCATTCATTCTGCTTATGGTCAAAGACAGAGGCTCCTGGTGCCAAAGACTTGGGATTTCATTTTTCTTCATTTCTTAACTTTTTGTCTTGGTCAGGTCCAAAATTGGTGATAGAGAGGAATAAGGCTGTGATATTTGTAAAGAAACAAAGTGTTTATTAAAAGTAGGTGTTGTTTGTTTTTTTTCCCAGTGGCTGAATTCCTGAAAATCTCCCAAGGGAAAATGCAAATCTTATGGAGAAGGGTGTTTGCTTTCATTACAACAGCAGAATGCTGCAGGAAAATAACCAGCAGAAAAAACATGACAGAAACCAGGGAGGTGAAGCAGATCCTTGTGTAGAACATTTAAAGAAGGCAATAATAGACAATAAAATAAAATAAAGTTAAAATAAAATAAAATAAATAAAAAATAAAATAAAAATAAAAATAAATAAAATAAAATAAAATAAAATAAAATAAAATAAAATAAAATAAAATAAAATAAAATAAAATAAAATAAAATAAAATAAAATAATAGTCACAGTCTGGGTAAGGTTCCTCCTCCTGCAGGGCTTGCACAGGTACAGGACAGAAGTGATGGCTCCTGCCCCACATCCCATCCCAGCCTGGGTCATTCCCATGGGCACAGAGAGGGAAAAGCTCAGTGATTCTTCAGGGCAGTTGCAGCCCTACTTTTTATGTTACAAATTATTTATATACCTGGTATAGACCAATGGCCTCAATATCCTTTGTGTACAACTGACCTGATCTAGAGACCATTGAAATATTTGGAAATCTTCTTGTTTTCTATATAAACTGGACTAGAACCTCACAGAAGCAGAAATTAAGCCTGAAATTAGTTCAAAAGCAAGTCTGTGGCATTTCAAAGAGGTAACCCTGATGAAATATGAATTAAAATAAATCCAAGGTTTTAATAATAATTAATAAAACATGCTGTGAACACCTTATAAATGACTGATACATAATGAATGAGTCATACAAATGTATTCATTAGCTAAAATTATCATACATAATAATTACATTTTCTGAAAAATTTATGGTGGGGGAAAGTCTTTCCTTGGATATATTTGTGCAGCTTTTGCTAACTTCAGTGCAGACACACTTGTGTAGTCAAGGCTGGAATGTGGCCCTGAGTGTGTGGGTCTTGTGACATTAATAATTCTGGGAAGGGACTTCCATGCTCTAAGAAGTATATAAATTCCTCCTGCTGTATTTCTGATTTAAAAACCATGCTGTGTGCTAAATGAAATTCTGTAGCCCAAGGAATCTTTGCTGCAAACCTCTGCATAAGTGAAACCTACAGGAAACGTGATTTATAGGAATTTTTTTGTTGTTGTTTTGATTTAGTTTTCTTGGACTGCAGCTGTCCACACATGAAAGCACATAACATCCATAAGCATATTGTTTAGCCAAGTGTTTTCTTAAATTTGCCTCTGGAGTGAGCCAGGACTGTGTTTAGAAGTGCTTTAGAAGACTTCTGTGGAGCACAGCGTTCCAGAGCTGATCCCAGGGATGGTCAGTCCTTCTGCAGCTTATCTTGACTTCCAGATGGTCCAGTGTGGCAATGAACAGTAAGAGCCTGTAAGGTATTTCATCATGAAAATCTGTCTCTGTGTTTGGAATATTGTCTGAAATCAAGGTCTTGCCCAGGAAAGTTGTGCAGAGGTGCTGCTGCCATTAGAAAGGACATCTGTCCAAACTGACTTTCAGGTCAAACTAAAAAAATCTATACATTGAACTAAATCCTCAGACAGGCCCAGCAGCTGCCATGGTGGTTTTCTGGCAGTCCCCTCTGGTCCCTGGCTCTCGGCAGTGTCACTCTCTGTGTCATCAGGGGACCTGTCCCCCCAGTGCTGAATTTTCTCCAGTTCCTTGTGAGAGATTTTTCTCCTAGGCATGCCTGCAAAGAGGATGCCTTCCCTCCCTGGGAGAACTGGCAATATCAGATAGGTGTGCACCATTCAAAAGTTAAGCAGAAATGGCCAGAAGATCAAAGGTTATCAACAGCAGCGAGCTTTAGTGGAGATTGCGGAGGAGAAAAGTAAAGGCTGATTTCAGGACATGGCCATTGTACTCAGTTCCAGTTACAAAATAGGGGAATTTGAGGATCAGATATGCAAGTGCAGGTGGTGGAAGACTGTAGCAACACAGTCAAAGAGTTTGAAAGAAATCCAAAGATTTTTTTATTTTTTTTTTTAGCACAAAATACTTACAATTTATTCACTTGAAATGATATTCCTTTCCTGCCTTATCAACTAATCACATTTCTGCCTCTGTGAAATCCGACCCCGGGCTGGAAGGCACAAGATAGTGCAGATGGAGGGATTTTGATTTGCTTCCCCAAAATGAGAGATGTGCCCTCCCTGTGCTGGATCCAAATGCTCTCACAGTCCTGGACCACAGACCCCAAGCGACGCGAGGAAAAATCCCCAACCCTTTTTCCCCAAGACGTGGAAAATCCACACCACACATTTCCTGGGACTGTTTCAGCAGACTGCCTAGCCAATTACTGCTCCAGACTAATCAGTGTGTTTTAAACACAGCGACACGTGTCTAAAATAAACACGCTTGCTTTATTAATTGCAGAAATTTGCCGCGACACCGTGGCAGGGTGGCTTGGCGTAACAGGTTTTAGGATTTGATTACAGCACCATCTACTGGGTATGGAACTTCTCCTTTCCCCAAAGCCTCTCCTTTGCAGTAAAAGTCGAGAATCGCTCTCCCAAGATGATTCAAGGGGGGAAAAAAAGTCATTTCATTAAAGTCTAAACTCGAAAGCTCTTGAAATTGGTACCAAGACTCATTAGCTTCAGTGGGATTCAGCTCTTTCTGGTGATGCTCACCGAGAGACATATTTAAATTACAATCTTGGACTCAGTGATGAAAAGCAGATCTAAAGAGTGAGATAGCGTGTTTGCTGCCATACATTTCTTGTAATTATAACAAGATATCATCCATTTAGCTAATAAGGGCATTATAGCATTGAGTGGGTGTGCCTAGGCAGGTAGGAGTGAGAAAATAAATGTGATGTCCTCAGGCAAGCCGCTGAATGGCAGCAAAAAGCATTGAATTAATTTAAAGAAAGGAATTTTACTTAAGGGATTAATCAGTTAGACTTAACTCATAACATGCAATAAGAATCTCTTGTATTACTTGCAAAAAAATTGATTTCCTCCCAGAGAGGGGGTATGTTCAAAAGCTGATTAGTGGAAGCAATGTGGAGAATATTTGCATTCCCCAATGATTGTTAATTTTGCACATAATCCAGACTCCCACTGACTTTTACACAGCTGTAAATATTCTGGACAGAACCCTGCTATCATCTGAGGAGTGCTGGATGCCATCTGTCAGAACCACTATCCTTCTGTGGGAACTGCCCAGGGGAGGTGCTGCTCAACACAGGCCACTAATGCAAGATCTTCTGTGGAGATGGCACTCTTATTTTGTGCCCATAAATGGATTTCTTGCACCCTTTATCTGGGAAATTTCGGGGAAAGAATACATGCAGCTGATGCTAGCAGAGCTGGTAAAAGTAGGGGCTGATCCTGTGGTTCCCTCCTGTGGGAGCCTTGGTCCTTGGGGCAAAATTTGGTTTTTTGAGCCACCTGGGTGGCAGTTGTGGCATCAAAATCACCCCACAGCCCTTCTGCTCTCCATTCCCATTTGCTGTTACACAGAAACACTGGCCACAGCGCCGTGCTGTGCTGTGATGGATGAACGAGTACAAAAAGTCCCTCCCTGAGTGACCTCGTTCTCCATCTCTTCCAGTCAGGTGCCACTTTTAAACTGGTACTGTGGAACTATGAACAAACCCCAAAAGGTTGTCTGAGCCCAAAAGGGCAGCTCACTTGCCCCTTTGCATTTGACATTTGATTTATTCTTTCTTGAGCTATTCTGTGGCATTGGAAGACAAGTTCACTCTTCATAATGAAAAAAACCCAACAAAACAAAACAGAAATAAACGAAATTCTACTTTGAAATCACACTGATGTGGGGAAATACAAATTCCTGCCCTGGTAGGGAAATGAAATCCTGTGCACCATGCAGTAGATGGCAAATCCTCACATGTGGCTGTTGGGAATGAACTCTCACTGCCACATCATGTGTGGGGTTATTTTTGTTCGTAGCCAGGAATGGCTCTGAGGTGAAGAACAGCTGAGGAAAATGATGAGCAGCATCCTCAGCATTGTCATCTTCCCCTCAGCAGCTGGGCTGGCTGGCAGCTGGAAGAGCTGCAAGACACCCTCCCCTCTCTCAAAAAATGGGGTTGTGGAGTGCTCTTACTGATGTCTCAGCTGCCTGCACTCCTGGAAAACCATCCAAGGCACCTCCTTTGGCTGAACAGGACTCCAGATCTCCATCAGTTTCTCCCAGAACATTTCATCAGGTCTCTAAACCTTAATTTCCACAATTAAACCTGTTTATTACCTCACTAAACCCATCAAGTTTCTCATTTTCCTGTTTTTTTTTTCTGTGAAAGGCTTCAACATGTCTGAGGGCTGTTAAACATTTCTGCTTGGTCCATTGAATTTCTGTGTTTTCACTGGTGGTGAAAATCCCATGGGAAATTGTATTCTTTGCATAAGGTGTCCCAATAATTCCTGCAAGATTGTTTTAGTGGGAATGAAGGATGAACTCAACCTCAATCCAAGATTTTTGTGGTTGGACTCATGAAGGAGAAGTTGTCAAATCAAGCTTCAAGTTTTGATAGTGTTTGCAAGCAAATCCTCGATATATTCCAGTGAAAAAGATTTTAAGTATAAGCACAGCAGTTGGATCGAGCTGTTTATTGTTGAGACATTATTGTCTGAATGTCATTTATTTTTGTTTTATTAGTTAGGTTTTTTTTCCCCTGCACATATAATTAGTGGAGCTCTCTAGTGGATGGGGCAGTGGTGCAGCAGGACTTTGGTTTGGGGTACTAAATTGTGAAAATTTGCTTCTTATAGTTAATACCAGCATATTTTGTTATTAGGTGCTAGAGACTGAATGCTCTGTTGGAGACAAAATGCTTTTGAAGTCCATCTGTTCCAAAGGCTTATGAGATATTTTGGAAGTAAATTCTTAATTTTGTTTTGATCATAGTAAAGGAGAGGTTTGATGGCCCCAAAAATGTTTAGATTTTAGATGTCCTTTGCTTTTTGTTACTCTGCTGTGGCAGACAATGGAGTAACCCCAGGGGGAATACTGAGGAAGAATGGCATGATTAAAAAGTGATGGCAAAAGGAGTTTTTATCTGTCTGTCTATTTATCCATGTTCTACCTACCTGTAGATTCACTGCAATTAATCTCTTACTATTTCCCTTGCTATTTTTTAAGCACTCAGTATTTATATTTAGTATTAAAATTCACTAGTGTTACAATAATTCTCCTAATTTTTTTTAATTCTTGCCGTCCTCTGAGGCATACAGGGAGCTGAAGGAAAACCCAGGAGATCTGAACCTTTCCTGAAAGGCCTTTTATCCTGATGGAGAGCAAAGGGCTGAGGGTGATTGTGTGGATGAGGATGGTACCTGCGGTGACAAATGGCAATTCACTCACGTTCGGCTGCCTCGCCAGACAGGGAATTCACACTTGTTATTTTCAGGATTATTTTGTCCCACGTTCCACCTGGCAAGAGATCCTTTCTGAAAGGTATTATAACACATTTTTCTCAGAGGAGGCTGAAACCAGTGGTGGAAATGGGGCTGCCTGATGAAATATCCTGCTTAGTTCGCTGGTGGTGGAATGTTTAAACCCTGCACCTCCGAAATGGAACATCTACCTTTGTGAGAAGCAAGTGGTCAGTGCCTTCAGAGAGGTGTGTAAAGCAATCATCTTTGATCTGAGGCAACCCCATAAAAAAAAAAAAACAAACTCAGGACCCTGGGAAGATGAAATGCCTCCTTCCATATGTATGAGCTTTACTAAGCTAGTAATCCACAGTTTAAGGAACTTTTTTTTTTTAATTTAATAAAGAGGTTATTTTAAACTTAGATCTGCAAAACACTCATACCTCCAGCACATTGCCTCAGTGAAATATCCCTCTACATGAAAATATAGACAGTTAGTTTTTTCTTCCAAAGTGAAACACTGCAAGGTCTTTCATTACTGGTTTATTATGCTTTCTGTATCTTTGCTCATTTTTCACCAGTATTGCATTAAGTATTGATATTGATTTCTTGTAAATGGTACTGAAATGGATGGCTCACAGTTTTTGTTATTGTTCTGTAGCACTTGTATGTAATTTATTACAGCTGCAATGGAACCTGCCCCTTGCTGCCAGGGTTTAAATTAAATGTGCCATGTTTTGGCCCCTAGTAGTCACACACATTTCTCATTCTGGATCTGAAAGTGTTATGCACAGAACAACTTTTTAAATTACTTCCTTGTTATTACTTAAAAAGTTTATTTCAATAATTCTGGTAATTAATATGTATTATACTGGTTGAATTAATGGCATTTTTCTTTTCTGGTACAGAGACTAATTGCTGTTCTGTAAAAATAATATGGAGTAGCTGGTAGCCATGACTGGCTTTCCTCTTTCTGGGAGAAAAAGGGAAAATCAGCTCCTAAAATTTTCAGTGAGTAAATCTTTACTTGTACACAATGAAAAATAAAGGTGTTGATGCTGAGGAGGGACAGCCCAGCTGGAAGGGCATTTCTTTGGACCATGCTTTAACGCAGTGGGCTTAGTTTGGGCACAAAACTTGGCTTGGAACCATCAATTAACTTGATTTTATGAGAATGAAGCTGCAGCACTGACAAAAATGGAGGTCTCCACACCAAATACCTCTGTACAAGAGGTTCCTTCACAGAGGGTTTGTAGAGAAAATAATATTGAGAGAACACCAGTGGTTTTTAACAAAAAACCCCAAATTGATAAAACAGTATCAACACATTGATGTTGAGAAATACTTTTTGTATATTTCCCAGTTTTATTTGCTGCTATTTCATTAGAAATGGAAGCTGATATTCTGGCAGGGAGTGAACATTTTTTGAGTCTGCCCATGGACAATATTTTGCCCTATGATTTTGAAAGATTGGGATGAGGGAAGGGGGATCTGGTACTTTATGGGTCCTTTTCCTCCTCTTGCTGGGTTTCTGTAGGTGCAGCTCTGGCTCTGGGCTGTGGGTGTTCCAAGGCCATCAGGGTGGCTCCCATGGAATTGCACTGGTGTAAAGCGCTTTTTACTGTTCCAGAAGTCATTTATATTGAAACGCCGAGCTTTTCACACGAGATTAACTGAAACCCTTTACAAAAAGTCTTAGTTCCAGTTCACTGAATAGATCCAATTGCCATTTCACAAGCTCTTCTCAGGCATTTCCTCCCCTTGATTTTGGACAACATCCCTTACTCTTCCCCTGACAGCTTTAGGTAGGTCTGTCCTACTCAGTTCCCTCTGCTCATCCCAGGGAGTGGCTGGACTCCCCAGGACTTTTTAATCGAGGTCTTTCAAGCAAAACAGGAATATTTTCACATCAATCACGCTTCAAAAAATTCAACATTTATGCAACAAAGTGTCTGAAGCCACTGTTTTTTAGGGCTGGTGTGAACTCAAAGAGGACACAGCCAAAATTCTCAGGGAACAGAAGGTTTTGGCAAGGCAGGGAATTGCTGCTCCACCACCAAGTGTGTGTTGGGAAGGCATCTCATGAAATGACATTGCATTTACCAAAAAAGCATCTTTGAGACATAAAATCTAAGAATTACAGGACAGTTTTGGTTGGAAGGGACTCTTCGTGTCCAGTCCACCTCCCTGTAATGAGCAGGGACATCTCCAGCCAGAGCAGGCTGCTCCAAGTCCCATCCAGCCTGGCCTTGGGCACTTCCAGGGATCCAGGGGCAGCCACAGCTTCTCTGGGAACCTGTGCCAGGGCCTGCCCACCCTGCCAGGGAACAATTCCTTCCCAATATCCCATCCATCCCTGCCCTCTGGCAGTGGAAGCCATTCCCTGTGTCCTGTCCTCCACCCCTTGTCCAATGTCCCTGTCCAGCTCTCCAGGAGCCCCTTTAGGAACCCCAGGTCAGAGAACTGGAAGTTACTGTCATGATATGGGGAATATCTGCCATGCCAATCTTTCCCCCAATGCCAATCTTTCCCCCCACTACTCAAATCTCTCTGTTGTTTCACCCTACATGAAAGCTGATTTAAATAGCACCACTCTGTGTGTAACAGCAAATAACGTGCCAAAAATTCTTCACTTGGTAATGACACAAATTGCTTTTACTGGGCCTTGGCTGTCAAACCTCTGCAAGGCAGCCTCCTACTTGTGATTAATTTTAGCCACCATATTCACACATTTTTGCTGCACTCACAAGATTTGTGGGAACCCTTGCATTGAAGAGAGTAAGTGGACTCATTGAGAAGATAAAGGAGGAAAAATCATCTCCTTTATTTTTATTTTTTTCTCCCCAGAAGGCAAATTAACAACCCAGGAGCTTGGTTTCCCTGTTGGAAGGAACAGCTTGTAATTTTTGCTTTATGTTAGTTTGTTCAAATCCCCTGGGAGCAACAGGTCCAGACCCCAGAGCTCATATTGCAACAGTGACGATGTTTTGTGCAGCTGGAGAAGCCTGAGCGTCAGAGGTGTTAATCTGATCTATCAGTATTGGTGTCCCACACCTCAGCCACAGTGCAGGAAATTAAAGAGTGAGATCTGCAAGGGAACTATTTCATAATGCTTTAAACAAATGAACTCCTTAACATTTTATGATCTCTGGAAGATTGTTTTGTTGGTAGCAGTGCTGTCTGCAGTGGGAAGCATTTGCTGGAAAAGCAGTGGCGTGGCAGTCGTGTCAGCCACAGCCCAGAAAAACAGCACTGGGGACACTTACTTGAGCCTTATCATTACTGGGTAAATTACTCAATCTTTGTCAATTTTCATTTGGGCTGAGTTTCATGGGAAGAACTGTCCCAAATCTAGGACTGCAGCTTGATTTATATGGAGAAATCACTCGCTTCACCCAGTCTTCCTCCCAGGTGTCACCAGGAGCATTTCACCGATGTGGGCAGTTCACAAATCAAGTAACCTTCTACATTTTCTCCCCTGCTTGGTTCAGAGGGGTCTGTGATGATACCTGACCGTTAAAGCTCTTTGCTGGTTTATGCTATTTAGAATCCCGTCCCTTCCTTTTATACCATTTCCAGGAGATTTCAATTCACTTTCCTGCCCCTTTGCCACCCTCTGAACCACGGAGGGGTGGAGGGAGACATCCAGCCCTGAATCAGCAGGCTGCAGCTCTCTCCATGTCTGCAGAGAAGGAAATGCAGCCTCTGCTCAGCGAGAGGCTCCAGACTAACACCTCCCGTTAATTTCCCAGTGCCCCCAAGAGAAAAAGGGTGAATAAAAAGGAAGCAGGAATTCCTCAAGGATAACGGTAATGTACCCTCTCCACAAATTACCAGCAGACCTTTAGAGGAGCTGATCACCTATAAAAAGCTTGGCAGGAGTCATTACAGTCATTGAGCTTCTGGAGGGTTTATGACCCCTATTCCCCAGAAGGCCAGGCAGTGGTGGCCTGATGCAGAACCACACTGGAGGGGCTGGGAGGTGGCTCAGGCACAGAGGGCACCCTTGGGGCAGTGGGACGTCCCAGCTGGAGAGGGATGGAGCTATAGAACCCCAAACATCCATGCCTGGAGAGCTGTGAGGGTCTCAGAAGCTGTCTTTCCCTCTGGAGCAGGCTGAAAGCTGCCATCAGCGTGGTGTTACATGGACAGCAAGGTTTTGCCAGGTTTTTACCCCAAAGCCCCATTGGGATTTGTTCCTCCTCCTCACGTCCCTGCTGCTCAGCTGTGTGAGTGGCTTGGGGCTGCTGCCTGCCAGACAATGTGTGTGACAAATGCTGGGGACCTTCCTGCCTCCTCTGACTCCCTGACAGGAGGGCCCAGCCAGGTCAGGCTCAGCTCCCAGGGAACAAGGGACAGGACAAGGGAAATGGCCCCAGGTTGCATTGTGAGATGTTTAGTTTGGATATGTGGGAAATTTTTTTCCCTGGAGGGGGTGTCAAGCACTGGATCAAGCTGCCCAGGGAAGTGGTGCAGTCACCATCCCTGGAAGTGTTCAAAAATCAAGCAGATATGGCACTTGGGGATGTGGTTTAGTGGGACCTGGCAGTGCTGGGTTGTGGTTGGACTGCACACAAGTATGTGTCTGCAAAATTCCCAAATTCAGTCCAGTTCTGGATGGGACTCGATTATCTTTTATTTGTATCTTCTTTGAATCTTTGAATGTGAAAAAATATTGTTCTGGGAATGAGCTGATGATGTCTCCCCTTTTCCTGGCTCTTTGTGGAGGGGAGAGACGAACTGATTAGAAAAAAAGAGCATTTCAGATAAACCACAGCAGGTATGTTGAACATGATTGACCATCTGAATGTATTGGCTATATAAATTTTCTATTTGTTATACAGTCAGTGAAAATACAACTAAAATTTCTGATTAACACAAGCTCTATGGCAGAATAGAGACTGAATTTCTGTGCATGTTCTGCAGAGGAATTCCAGGTACTGTCCTTGCTGTTAGACTCCATTTTATTTCATATGTGTACAACAATGTAAAAATGCTTAACTCAGGAATAATCTATGTAAAGAATTCTTAAATTTGATATCATTCTTATCATTTGCCATCCAACACTTGTCTATTTTTTTTTAGAACCAGAATCTTGAAGTGTCTATGCAGCTCCACTTCACTCCTTGTGTTCCTTTTTGCTTTCATTTGCTGGCAGGGAGCTATCACTGGTGTGAGAATATCACAAAAATCAAATCATATGGAAAAATATTAGTTCTACCAGGAAAGGTTAACAAACAACCCGTGATCCCAAGTAGGTTTATCAGAGTTGATTTTTCTGCCAGTTACCAAGACAGAAGGAAATCCAAGTATTTCAAATAGAAAACAAATCTTCAAGTATAGCACACACATAAAATCCTGAGCAAATGTTTACTGACTACAACACCTGGAACAATTAGGATGGTGCAGCGGAGCAGGGTTTGATTTAAGAGGGGGAGCCTTGCAGATGTGTGCTGAGCACAATCCCCGTGTCCTCCAAAGCACACAACAGCCCCAGCCTCCATCCCTCTGCTGCTCTTCTTGAGCTAATCTTGTACTTAGCGATAATTGATGCTCTCTGCTGAAGGGAATGGGATGGGAAAAGGTGGTGATTTAACAGCTGTGTTTGCTGCACTTATTTTGACTCATTTTTACTCCAGTGTGTGTTGAATATGGGTCAGACCTTTCACTGTCCAGCAGTGCAAGGAAACCTGCATTCCATTAAGGAAAGGTGTGCAAGTGGTGGTGTTTCATCCATTTTTCTGGCCAGATGCATTAGGTGATTATTTATAAATATATATATATAGATAGATAGATAGATAGATATAGATATAGATATAGATATAGATATAGATATAGATATAGATATAGATATAGATATATATATACATATATAAAAGTCCCTGTTCAAAGTTACTTTTAGATTCATGAGTCCAAAGAAAAACAAAATTTTCTCTGAGCTCCTTTCACATTTTCCTTCTTATTCTTGACACCACCTTGGCCAACAGGGAGGTGCCACATGGAAGTTTGTGAGGGCAGAGGAGGACAGGACTGGCAGATGTCCCCTTTCAGTATCTTCCTTATGGGAATGCAGCACACACAGCCTTTCACAGGAGCAGCTCCTTAAATTCCTTTCCACAGCTGGATGTGAAAATAAACCTCACCCACCAACAAAAAGGCAATGAAAACATTCAAAACCTACAAACCTGAGGCAAGCAATGTCAGGAGAGCAGAAGGAGCTGCTCTCAAAATACTCTGTTTAATCTCTGTTCATAACTCTTTGTGTGTCTCTTGAGCTGCCCGAGGCTCACCCTTCTTTCCCTTCCTCCAGGCAGCCTGGAGAGATTGGGATTTTCTCAGGGCTGTCAGTCCAGGTTTTGGCAGAACATCGTATTAAAAAAGCCAATTTCATGACTGAAGAGCTTTATTTGAGGATTCTTTGCCTGCATAAGGTTCTGCTGTCTTTGAGTTGGGGCGATGATATTAAGTGAACCTGCACATGCAGCACCAAATCCCAGATGGATCAGAGAATTATAGACAAAAAAAACCCCAAAACACCTTGCAAGTGATTTTATCCACTGTGGTACAGGCAAGGTGAGGGTGGGGAAAGGATTAAGTCTGTTAAAATTATTATGATTTTATAAATGGCTTTCAAAATTCCAAACGGCTTCTCAAGGATTGATTTTTCTGTCAAGACATTGGACAAGACTTAATAAATCACTATATTCATGGGAACCCTACAGTCAAACCAACCCTAATAGATATGTATATATGCATACATGAAAGAAAAAGTAATTTTTTTTAAAAATAGCTTTCTTTATCCTATTGGTGGAAAACAATCTTGTTGAAGAAACCATTTAGGACAGTATTTTTTTCCCATGTGATCTCCATCACGTGCTTGGAAAAGGATATTTTGTTGACATGGCTTTGCATCCCAGGCATAGCAATCAGCATAAAATCTGCACAAGATCAGATTAGATTAAATCTTTTTGGGAATTTAATCTTCCCCCAGCCTAGCATGTGCTTGGAGTAATTAGCTCTAACTAAGGTACCAAAGACATTGGAAAGACTAATTAAATAAAACTCAGCAAAACATTATATATTTTAGCAAAAAATTTTATATTTTTATTTAGATATAGCTGAAATATATAGAAACAAAAAAAGGCATTAGATGTATGATAAAAACACTATTCCAATTAAATAATAAGTATTACTCAATTGCATTGATCTTACACTGTCAGCAGGCTTGTTATTAAGAAATTTTGGTGGGAAATAGTAGAAAATTTGTGAATCTCTTCTTTTCCCCACAGAGTATTCCCAGGAATAATTCCTGGCCCATGAAATGTTTGTCTGTAGGGTGCACCCAGCAACTTGAAATTTAAGATGCAGTGGTTACTCTTGACTGGACATATGTTATATCAAATTGCTGATTCAATGTCCTCTAAGCAGGTCTGCAAAGCAAACTCTTGCCTTTACACAGGAGCTGTTTTCTCCATGGGAAGGAAGTGGGAGTAGAAAATCATAAAGCCAGAGGAGGGAAACCAGAGCTGCTGTAAACCCTGTTTGTGTTCAGGAGAATATTCACTGTTTTTTTTTGGTTGCTACTCAATTCCGTTCCACCATATTCCTCACAGAGGATTAGATTTTCTAGCTGATGACAGTATTTTTTTTAGGAAACTAATGTCTTCAATGTATCCTCTCTGGAAGTCTTGCTTGGTCTAAATATCGATTGGATTTTACTACCAGCCAAGGTCAGAACTGAAGAGGTTCTTGCTGCAGCAAGCTGTATATTAATCTCAATATCAACTAAGTACCTAAACTGTTATTGGAATTTGATGATCAATTACATCTTTGAAAAGTACTTAGTATGACATTTGTTGGACTACCATATTTTGTGTTTTACAGTCACACCTGATGGTTCAATAACTGGAAAAATACCAGCAAAGGACCTCTTCAGTTCTTTGTGCAGACAGGATCTGCTTTATAATTCACATTTCTTGCTTTTACCCACATTAATAGGCATTACACACCACAAGAAGGTTTTCTTCATGCTTACTTGCATTACATTAGAGAATACACTGCTGTTACACATATTGAGGCAGACAAACACACAAAACTTTCTTCCAGAAGAATATATCTTAATTCCTCACCCTGCAGCCTCTCCATTTGGAAATGCCACCATTAAATTCAACTGCAGTGACTCAGTCTGTTCCTCTGCCATTAAATGCTCTGCTCTGTTCTGTGGGAATGTGAGGGGTATCTGCTCATCCTGGGCTCGGTGAGGAATGGTTGTCACGGGTTTTCTTTCTGTTCTGAGTTAAACAAGTGCTGTAGAAGTAAAATGATCAAATCACAGAATTATTTGAGCTTGAAGGCTCATCCAGTGCCACCCCCAGCCATGGCAGGGACACCTTCCACTGTCCCAGCTTCCTCCCAGCTCCAATGTTCAACCTGGCCTTGGGCACTTCCAGGGATCCAGGGACAGCCACAGCTTCTCTCTTCAAAGCCCATCCTCCAAAATCATTTAAATATTTACCAGTCCATTTCCTTCCTCACTTCCTTCCTGAGATGAGTTTCACTGAGTTAAAATAAAGAATTTTAAGAAATTTCCAAGTGAAATCAACAGATGATACCCAAAAATTATCACAACACAAGGCCAGGGCTGTCACAAGTGGTAATTTAGAGCAATGGCATGTGTCAGATCTGAAAACTACACCAGCATGAAGGAGCAGTTCTCAGCACACTCCTAACTTTTCTCTTTTCTCTGTCCATTCTTTATTAAACGGAAAGACAGAGAAAAAAAAATCACAGAATTCAGTAGATCATAAACAGCTTTAAAATTCATGGCTTGATTTAGCAGCCAAGCATAAGCATGGTCCTCATTTTCTGTGGAGGTTGGGGTTTTATTGTTGTTTTAATTATTTCTTATTTTGCTTGTTTTTTTGAGGGGTTTTGTGTATTTTTTGATTTGTTTTCTTTTGTTTTCTTGAACCAGTTTGGCATTTCTCTGTTTTAGTTCCTAAGAAAGAGCAGTAATGAGACTAATGCAGAAGCTTTGCTTATTTTAAGCATCATCTGTGATGACATCATTAAAAAAAAAATAAAAAAAATCAGCATCACTACAACTGCAAGGACCTTCCAATTTTCAAGCACATAAAACGCGGTAAGTGAACTTCTCTCTTCTGAAATATGCGTTGCACCCTCTGAACGAGCTGGAAAGAAAGCAGAAAGGATGGATTTATCAGGCATCAAGTTCAGCCATCCAGATGTTGCCGAGCTCGTTTTTGTTGCTGGCTGTGGGTAATTTTGCAATGGTTTGTAAATTTAATTGACCGTGTATGAAGTGTGCGCAGGCCGTGCGCAATCAGCAGCGTTGTCGAGATTAGCGGCTCTATTTCTTAGCTAAGCAGGTCTAATGTGCTTTATTGGAAGCAAAATACGCCCTGAGGCATTTTAAACATAGCAGCCAGGTAGGATGAGACTTGCTGCAGTGAATGTGTTTTGAGTGGGTCAGAAATTAATGTGATTTTGGGCTGTCAGTCACACCAGTTAAACTTTGGGGAGAAATTACCTTCCTGAGGTACCTGCTGTTGGTACCTCAGTGCCTCAGGAGAGGGAAAAGGAGAATCCTGGGATATTTGCTGTGATTACGTTGGGTAATGCTACAAATCAAGGCCTAGAACCTCCTGCCAGTGGCTTCTTTTATACTTTGTGGGTGTTGTAATTTACCTGGCTCGTTAAACCATGATATATAGCACTACAGTTTACATTTGACATTTAGAGCATCTCAAATCTTATAATTAGATCACTAATCCACGGGTATTTATGTAGGATTCCTTAAATATAGACAGGAATTAGAAGAGGAAGAACTCTGGGATTTTAGATTTTTTTTATTCATTCTTTGCTCTGTTCACAGTGTGGAGAGGTGGTAACCTGGGGGCTTTCTGCTGGCAAAAAAATTGGGGGTCATGCATTGCAAAGTCTAGATAAAACCCAAAAGGCATTCAGAAATAAGGTCTGTTATGATTATTTAATCTTTCTGGTTGATGCAATGCAAATCTTTCCTCATCTTCTCTTGTGCTTGTTTTGCTTGGGATATTTGATCTTTTTTTCGTTTACCATTTTCTGTAAACTCCTATTCCAAAGATTTATGTCAGAGAGGCAATTTTCTTCCCAACAAGAGACTTATCTTTTTAGTCACAAAAGCAGGTCCCCAGAATATAGCTTATTGCAGCAGCACAGAAGAATAAGTCAAGAGTTATCACCAAGTATAGCCAATTCAAAAAAAAATAATTTTTTTTCTCCTTGAATTATTTTTCAGCTCCAAATCCAGTTTCTGAGTTACAGTTATGAGACTCCCAGCTCTAGGCTCAGTTCTAAGTAAAAAATTTCAAGAAGTCATAGAACTAACGTGTTGAAAACCCTTTCAGAAATTAAAGGAAAACATACAGTTCTTGCACTGATGGCTTGGAAATGCACCTTGTAGCCCTCATAAAATGGGTCTCACATGAAATGTTAGCTCAAACTCACACAAATACTCAAATCACTCTCTGTTTGTTGCTGACCTGTATCTTTTAAGCTTAACCCACACTTGCAAAAGCCCAAAGGAGTTATATTTGGAGTCTGGTTGTTCTTGTACCTTTCTACCCTAAATCAACAAAAACAATCTTCAAATAGGAGTGACTGCACCACTTTTCCTTTCAGTAAATAGAGATTATTGTGCAATAGAAAATGATAACTTTATTTCACAAGGCTTTGAAGGTTGGCTAGGTGGGTTTGTTCATCCCTGTGGCTCACTGGTGTGGGGTGGTTTGGGTGATGTTGGGACACAGCTGCAGAGCACTTTGAGGAGTTGGATTTTACTAAATGTTTTCTTAAACAGATTTATGTAATTGCTGTAACTTTTGATAACGAATAATAAGTAGAATAATTAGAATAAATGACTAGAATGGTTGTTAGGCAATTTCAAGACACAGCCACGACTCTGAATAGCCCTGGTGGCTGATGGAATTAGAAAAGGAAACTTGAGCCATCTTTGGAGAGGAAAGGGCCTGGCTCCCAGGGCGATCCCCAAGGGATCCTGCTGGGCACTTGTTGCAGTCAGCAACCTCAGGATCTCGTCCAGGGAAGCAGCAGAGTTCTGGGGACCAGCATGGAACACCAACGAGATGGGCTCCTGTTCATGAAACCATTTATTCAGCAAGGGAACAAAGTCAGATCCAGAACAGAGAGCCCCGAACAAAGGCAGAGCCAGGGTTTTTGAGGGACAGAACTCTTGAGGGTCCCCACCTTTGAGGGTGGAGTTCAGGGTCAGGGACCAGTGGAAACACACCAAGGGAGAACCCCCCAGGGACTCAAACCCAATCAGAGCACCTGGGCCACCCTTCACGAGGGGTTTGGGCTGGGACAATGGAACTCTTTGTCTCCCCTGAGGCCGCTGCCACAGGCACTGTGCCCCCGAGCCGTGCCCGTGGCAGGTGTGGAGCACAGGGAGCCCTGCCAAGGGCTGGGGGAGCTCAGGGAACTCCACCCCTGCCATGGCCAGATGAGCAGCAGCAAGGACAGGAGTGCCTGTAGCTCCACTGCAAAACAGCCTTGGGAAGGAATGGCTTTTGGGAAAGGGAAGGGATGGAAGCAGGATTTAGAGTATTAACTACAGAGATGATGGGAAAGATTCCATAGGTGTCACACGTGGCAGCCAGACACTGAAATATTTATTATTATTTCTTACTAAAATATCAGTTTGCAAGAAGAGCCGCCTCTAGTCTGAGGGATGTCATCAGCCACCAAGTCAGCTAATTAGGTCCAAAAAATTAAGCCTGGATAATTCTCCTGTGAAAATCCTTCAATGCTTTGCTCATTGTTTGAGCAGGCAGCACAATCTTCATTCTGCATTTGAAGTCTGTAGAAAATTCCTAGGGATTTCAACAGCAAACACATTTTCATGTGTCTGGGGCAGCACCTTGACATCGAGGGGGATTCAAGGTGGAGTTCATATCTAGAGAGCCAGCAGGTGATCTCTGTGTCATTTAAATCCAAATAAAGTCCTCTTTTCAGCACTTTAACATGACCTGAGTGATGCAAAGTCCTTGTTGTGGTCTTTCTGCTTGAGAGTAAATTTTACTCTGTGAAATTATCATTATTATTATTATTATTATTATTAATAATAGTAATATATTATTATTTTTGTTGTTGTTGTCATTAAAGTCTACTTTAGGAAAGCTAAAGGAAACAACCCCTGCAGGCAATACTAAAGCAATGAGAAATGGAAAGTCCTGACAGTCTGAAGAATTACATGGGAGTGGCTGTACAAGCCCTCACTCTGCACCACACGAGGATGCCCTGGAGGTCCACAGGTCCTCCCTGAGCCCACCACCAGCAGCTTCCTGGATGAACATTTCTCTCATAAATCCCTGATGTACCAGGCATCAGGCATTAACCAGGCATGCTTATCTCTGTTTTTTCCTTTATCTAATACCATATACTAAATTTTCCCAGTCTCCTTTGAGTGCCTCCTGTGTCAGAAGTGGCAGCATCCTGCTGGTGAGGAGATGGCAGGGTAGCATTTTCCACACCTCACTCATAAAGTCATCTACTTTCTCCTGCTTTGTTGTATAAGTGTGCATCACCAAGGATGTGTTTCCTCCTCTGAATTCTTTCTCCCGATTCAGAAATGCTCTGTTAACTTGTCAAGCTCTTGTGAACCATTACTGTTTCTTTCAAAATGCACATGTGCTTTTGCCTTTTGTCCTGATAAAATACTTCTAGAAATGCAGTGATCTTTAGTTTCGAGAATCTGGGGATGTACTTTCTGCCTTTGAAGATGTCTTCATGGATTCTTTGTATGTTGTCAGTGTGAATCCCAGATAAAGGGTATCCAAAACTATTGCTGGGTTTAAGTGTAGAAGCAATTTTTATGGGTCATAAGTTTAGTATTAGATATTCCCTTTAACCATCCATCATTGGTGTCTATCTGCACTCAAGACCAGGACTGATTCTCCATTTCTCCCCCTGCTTTTTTCCCTCCCCCTTCTATTTTTCTTAATAATCTGAAAGTTATGTTGTGAAGACAAGGACAGCTGCTGTTCACAGTTGATCAAAGTCTGGGCTACTTCTGTAAATGAGATAAAATCTTGTTTATTTGATAGGCACAGATTCCCATATGTGTATGCATTCATTTTTTTGGGCATCCTCTCTGAACAACAAAAATCTACTCCAACCAGCCTGGTCTTCATGGGCACAGGTTGAATTATACATGGGAATAATCCAGCAGCTTCTGAGCAAAATACGGATTTTGGGTGATTTTGTCCATTACTCCATCAAAGCAGGGGGTGGTTGTTCTTCAGTGGAGATGGGAGACAGCAGCAAAATCCAGACCTGTCTTGAATTTCAGAGACACCAGGCAAAGCTTTGATATCTCCTTTTTTCAGTTCTCTCTGTTGACATTCTGGTTTAGACCTTGTCCTTTAGTTTTCCCTATGCCATAACAGGAAAACTGGGAATGGCTTTAAACTGTCAGAGGGAGGATTTTTTAATATTAGAAAACATTGTATATATATTAGAAAATATTCCCTGTGAGGGTGGGCAGGCCCTGGCACAGGGTGCCCAGGCTGGCCCTGGATCCCTGGAAGTGTCCAAGGCCAGGTTGGAAAGGGCTTGGAGCCACCTGAGATGATGGAACAGGGGACACAATGTGCAGCTGTGCTTGCTGCAAGCAGTGCTTGGCTTCCTTCTCTTATCCTCACCCCACTTTTAGTTCTCACTCTGCAAGAGTAAAATTAATGCAATGCAACCTACATCAACAGGCCTGGAAATTCAAAGGCATTTTTAGCAGTGGCAAAAAAAAAATGGAATAACTTCAGGTGATGCTTACGGTTCCTAAAAATGCAAGTATCAACTGGTAAGTTTTTTGAAAATTGAATATAAAATAATAGAAAAATGCTTTATTTGATTCTCTGTTTATGGGAAATTCGTTTTATTTGACTTTTTTATTTGTAATATCAACTATATTGCAGAGCAGAGTTTCTAGGTGCTCCCTTATGGTACCATTCTTCTAAATTATTAATGCCATACTGTTGATATATTGTCAGCCTTGTACATACATTCTATGAAAATGAGTTTTACAGTAGGCTGGGATTTATAACAAAGCTTGACATATGCAGCTAATTCACCTAGACAGTCTTGTCAGTTTTAGGTTCATAAATAATTGATACTCGGGGCTTGGAGTTCAGCTACTGTTAGTGCTCCAGCTGTTAAATTTCAGCAGCATAATGGATGAATATTTGTTTATAATTTCTGTACATGGACCTGATGTCAGATCCCTGGTCTCATTTACATAGGTAGATTGAGATGTTGGAAGTGTAATGAGCATATGAAGATGATGAATTGTTTTCCTCAGTGCTGGTGCGTTTCTGTAAATGTTTGATTAGTTTTGAATGGATTACTGTTAGATTATCTGGTTCAGGGGTTAAAGTGAGCAGCTCTTTGCTCCCAAAGCTTTCGTGATCCCTTGCTGACAGATTTTAAAATTCATACAGTGATATTAGTGCTGCAAAAGCGAGGGGTATTCCTTGCAACAGATGTTTAGTAATTAAACATACGGTTTCCCTGTTTGGAAGTTGCCTGGGAAATTTAAATCAGAATGATTTGTTTACGGTAGTTTGAGGGAATTACAGTTTCTAAAAAAATAATATACTTTTGCCCCTAAAAGTGCTGGCATTTTCCCCCCAACGACATTAACTAAAAATGAGCAAAACACACACATACCCTCCCAATAATTCAGGTGCTTAACGCCTTGGCCGACAGATGCAAAGCCATTAAAAACAGAGGTTCTTCTCATTTTCTCCTCCCGTAAATTAACGAGCAATATTCAGAAAAACATTTTCAATTGGACGTCCCAAGCAGAGATGCTGAAGCAAACCAGATTTCCAACCATACCTTCCTACTGGAGCCCAGCTGGGAGAAGCCCTGGGGTGTGCACACGTGGCTTGAACACGATTCCCAGTGACGTAAAGGCTGCGAGCGAGGAGGGGGAGTCCAGTTAGGAAATGACATTGGAGAAACTCGGAATAAATGAGAATGAGAAGTTCCCTCATCCGCTGGGACTTGGCGTGTGCCATACAGCTAAAGGAGTGGGGAGCAGAAAATGTGGGGAGAAGATTGGGTTTGGCTTGCTGGGGGTTTATGTAAAGATGGGAGGAAGACGAGGGGGTCATCCCATCTCCCACGTGCTTCTCCCAGCCCCAGTGACACGGGGAATGAGGTGGAAACTGAGTACGGGGGGGAAATCCTTCACCGCCTCCTCTGACCTTGTTCACTCAAACACAACCCTTTCTATTCCTGCCCTTCTCCCACTTCCCCCACACCACCCTCCCAGCAAGCAGCCCTAGGACAAGAAGGTCTCGGGGAGCAGCTCCTTAATGAGAAGATTTAGTGGCCACAGCTCCTCGGAGCCGAGCGCCTCACCCGCCACCGCGCCGCGTTTTGTCAGCCCCTCGCGTGCGGCTCCCCTGGCTTGTCTGGCAATCATGTTAGTGATTATATGGGTAATGAAACACGTGCTCTTTTTGTCTGTGGCTCTGATTAATCTGCTTTCTATTTAGCCGTGATTTATGGTGCTCAACTGTTGAGGTGAGCGCTGGCCCATCAGTTCCGTGGCCTATTACGGCGGCGAAATGCCTGCGAGGCTTGAACTGTTTCTTGACAGCCAGGCTTCCCGCTACATTCCCTCCAATCTGTTTTGCTTCCTGGTGTGACCTTTCATACAGTAAAATACATTAGTTGAATAGCACAGTCTCATTAAAAGAGTGAATTAACCGAAGAGTCTTTTTAACTAAATGACAGCCAAAGGACTGAGTGCTAATAGCCACGGGCAGTTAGAAACTTAACTCATGAATCAGGCTGTTAATACTGCTCGCTGCCTGAAGCGCTAAGGGCACCACACTCTCTGCTTGCTCTCATAAGAAGAAAAGCTCATTACTTTCCTCCTGATGGGAGAGAAAGAGTGAGCGAGCAATAATAAAGCTTGAATTTTTCAATACTGTTAAAAATGGGGCTGACAGATTGCCGACAATAGGAGCAACGGGCTAGACACTGCAAAGAGAGCCACTGAATTAGCAATACCATATATCATACAATCTAATTAAATCAACCCCAAGAATGAAATTAGTTTTCTGTGAGTGAAATGGCCTTTGAAAGAGCGCTATTAAATGAACTGTAGAGCATTAATTAAATAATTCACAGTGAGGGATTTTGCATTTATACAAAAATTGTGCACTTAATTGTCCATGCTGTATTACAGATTTGGCCTTATGTTAACAATGTGTCTAAAGCACACTTATTGGAGCGTATCAGGAACAGCTTAACATAAATGCAGCTTATAAAGTTTTAAGAATTACCAAAGAAACCGGAGAAAAGCGGTAACAATAGTAAAAAAAAAATACACGAGGAGTCAACCACTTTTTCACATTAATCCTGTGCATGTGTGACAACTTGTTACGTTTCTTTCCCCAGTGGAATGACATTAGGGCTTCTGAGTTTTAATTAAAACAAAAAAACTGCAACTTCTCATGATTTAGCAAAAAGAAGCGCCTTTAAATTGCCTCAAAAGAACATATGCATGAAAATAGTTGGGAAAACCAGATCTTTTGCTTTGGAAGAAGAGAAGACAAAGTCTTTGGTCCTCAGGTTTTCAGTAAGACAAACAATGAATAACCAAATAAAGGCCATAAAATGAATTTAGTTTTTTATTTTACACCTCTGTCACACTATAACTTCAATTAAGACATAGGCCATTTTCAAACCAAAACTTTTGATTTAGAAACTATGAAAATGAAAAATATTTTTAAAAAATCTGCCACCTGGAGAGGGAGGTTGAAATTAAAAAAACCTGATAATGTTTTTGTCCCTTCAAATCCTGATATTTTCATACACATATGGCTCAGCAATAACATTGTGCTCAATGTTATTCAACTTCCTACCAAAGAGGATCCTTGGCTGCCAAATACACTTGACAATTTGTATCTGTACTAAATACATTATTATCAACATTCATAGCTTTTTCTCTGCCCCTTTTTATTTTCATGTATATTTGTGATGTTACTTTAAAATGTGAAAAAACCTACCCATCCATTTGGATACTTGCAAAAAAAATTCAGAATGTATAGACTATTGGTATTTTAAGATGTTGGTCCCAACTCTTGTTCTTTATCATTGAAAACATAAAAAAATACAAATAGAGAATGCAGTAAGTTCTATATATTGAAATTTTATAAAAAATAGATATACCCAGGGTATACTTTTCCCCAGTGCTTGCAAAACCAGGTTTACATTGGTAAATAGTAGATTTACTTAAATTTATGTATGTGTTTTTGTGTTTTCCTTTTTATTTTTGATTTTGATTTCTAAAAAGAGCAGATGAAGGCCTCTAATGCTCCAAACGGTGACCACTTCAAAACTGGGTGGGTAAATGAAAATTTTCATCAGTTATAATGAGATCAAATCAAATTAACTCCCTAAATTAAAACACAAGAAGCTGGGAGTGTTATCTACATATTCTCTGTCTTCTTACCAGGCTCAGATTTTATCAGCAGTTTCCTCAATCAGAAAAACATTGTGTTTCAGTAGTCATTTACTAATAGCCTGAGTTGGAAGATGGCAAGAAAAATGTGAGTCATGAAGGCGTGGAAGGCAGCATCTGCACTGGCCACCAGTTTTAAACAGAAGATGGAGATGATTGACTTGGATGAATAATAATATTTTATAGCGCATTCCTGTGATTGGTTCCACTTTGAGACCAATTTCCTGTGAAGGATGGGGTGTGACAGGAGCTGGAAGTTGGATCTAGGGCATGTGAGTGCTCACAGTGGGACACAGAACTGTCAGAAGGAGGTTTCCCAAGAGAAAGTGGAATTAAATGGACTGACAGCTTGCTGACTCTCAGTACTGCGTGGTGCCCAGTGGAGGTGGTTTGAGCATCTGTGTCCCCTGGTGGAAACTGAAGTTCTGCCTCTGTCACCTCTGTGAGGTGAAAGGCAGAACCAACCTATCCCAAATCCAAAGGGTCTTTATCCTGTAGGCCAGTCCTCGTGGGGACTATCCATGGGCTGCTTGGCCATGGGATCCAAAGAAGGGCAGCAGAGCTGGGGAAGGGTCTGGAGCACCAGGAGCAGCTGAGGAAAGGGGTCTCGGAGGGCTCACAGCCATCTCTCGCTTGAGTTACGCTAAGAACTCACATCCTGAAATGTGCCAGCAGTAGTCAAATGAATTGGTGAAGCCCAGTGAAGTCAAAGGTAGGGAGCTGATAAGGACATGTCCTCTCACAGGTCCAGAGGAGCTGCAGACATCCTAAATTTAACCAGGCTTAATCTCAAATTTACACAAGGCTGCGATTTCTTGTGCTGCGCCAGCTCATGCTGAGTAGTCTTTCACCGAAAATATTTTCTTAAATTACACTGAAAGGCTCCAGTGACAAATCATTGTAGTTCCGTATTTCCATTTATTTTATTCTGAGATTTGGTACTGATATAAAACCACTGTGAACCTGTTAATGATATTTCATGTGCAGTAATGTCAAACTATTCAATCAGTCGCATCATTACCTTTCATATTAAGCATATTTAGTTTATTCAGTTGTAACAAAGCATTTCAAGCACTAAAGGTCTTCTTTCCCAAAAGTACTCGTTCATTTCAATTTCATTTCATATCATCTCTAAAAATGTGTGTTTTGTCTTGATTTTAGATGAAAGCCAAAGGAATAAATGCTTTATTACCTAGCTGAGTAAACCTGAAGATTTGTTCCTCAAAATAGGCAGCTGAAAAAATTTGGGCTAATTTACATTGCAAAGCTAACAGAAAGCTGAACTTTTCGGGTAGTTCCTGAATAGAAATTTCTCAAAGGCTTGGAAGGGCTGGAGGTATTTATAAAATTGGTGGAAATGCCAATTAGATGTCTGGATCATCCTGCAGGCAAGGCAAGATACCTTGTAGTTTCCAGCTGGGAAATGACACTGCACTTGATCTTAGTGAAGGGATTGAGAGGCACAGAATTAACTTTATATATCCATATACACATGCCTAGCAAGCTGCTGCAACTTACTGGGGGTTGTGGAACTTACTGGAGATTCTTTTGGCACAAAAAGGGAATAAAGACCTTTCTTTGTGAAAGTGTGCTTTTGAAGTGGCTTTACAGGTTTGGGTATAAAGTAAGGAAACAGCAACATGTGGACTTTTGAATTTTAATTACGAGTATTATAAAAAACTACATGTGACTACAGTTATAAGGATTGGTAAATGCATAATCCACTAAAACACCTGTAACACACTAGAAATTGAAACAAAAGTAAGGCACATTAAGCAGCAAGAAAGTTCTGGAGAAAGAAGTTTGATTAATCCTCAGGCAAGTGCCTGACTTCCTGTGGTTCCTCTAAATTTAGCTCTGTTGGGCTGTGCCTCAGGGAAGTAGGGACAGAATTGGCATTGCACACCTTTATTGCTGCTTCTGCTTAATATCAACATCCAGGACAGCCATCACTCAAGCCAAAATGAAGTTCTGAAAGATTTTGGTACAACTGAAAAAGCCAGAGTTTTATGGCTCTGTCCCTCACCTACTGCATTATCTATAAACTATTCCTTGTTGGAAATGAACTTGTAGTCAGCATGGCAGAGGACCAGTGTGTTATATATCAATATATAATGTAAGAATGTGTCATTCAATATGCTGCAAAACTTGTTATTAAGAATTAATCATTCTCCTCCTTGAGCAGACTCTTCAATGCATCCAAAAATTTGCCATTTCTGAACATATTCCCAGCCAGGAAAGTCATCTACACTCATGGGTAATGGGTCAGAAGAAAATTAATTTTGGGATTTTAATGGGGAGTTTAGCAACAGCAGAGTTTAGAAACAACTTTTTCCACTTGACAACTTTGAAGACTCCTACCAGCACTCCATTTTGCCTGGAATTCAGATGGCAGCAGCAGCAGATGCTCCTCGAAGCAGAGTGTGGATGCTGGGACAGTTTCTGCAGCCCAGAGATCTCCTATTTCCCTGTTTTCCACCCACTGACTTCAGAATATCACAAGGCACAGCACAGGCAACTTTTCTTAGTGTTTTTTTCATGACATTGCTTTTTGCCTACTGCCTCCCTGGTCCTCTCCTTCTTCACAATCTCCTGCAGGGAGGAATGCCAGAAGGCCACCACCAACCTCAGGCCACCACCTTGTACTTAATTTAACCAGATCTACCAGTTTAAAGATGTGCAGCTGTCCACTGCTGTCCTCAGGAGCTTCTGTGTCCTGCTCAAGGGATTTGAGTGACACAGGTCTGTGAAAATAAAGCAGGGAAAATGTGTCCTGCATGCTCTCAGGAAGAAGCAGGATGTTTAAAGCTGAAATATGGGAATGGATGTGCATCTGGCCCATCTGGCAGTCCCCATACCCAGGAAAGAACTCATTTGGAGAGATCTGAAGCACACAGGGCAGACAATGTCCTGTGGCAATCATTAAGTAGCCAAATGTCTCCTTAGGTTCCCTGGGAGAGATTAAAATGAAAATCAATACATGTATGATGAGACTGTTCAGAAAGTTTGACTTAGAGGTACTTGTGCTCCTTGACTGGGTGATTTTAATGCAAAAACCCAGAGATCTCAGAACATCTCTTCCTCAGGTGTCCCAGGTGATTCCATCTCAGACAGTAACCTCATATGAATAAATGACTTGACAAAAGCCCCTCTGCCCATCGAGTTTTCTCAGCCAATAATTTTTTATCACTTTCCATCAATGTTTGGATTCTTTGAGGAATCCAGCCTATAACAAATGTGTCATAGATGCTCTAACAAGAAAAGAACAGATGCAAGTTTACTGAATATTGAGTTTTAAACTCGTCCTGCGGTGATTTGTGGCCGTGTCACTGCAAATATTTTTCAATGTCATTTCCTAAGCCCTGGCTGTCACTAACATGGTCAGCTGGGGAATAGAAGGCCTAACACTGTGATCTTGGTATTAATGGGAGCTGTTGAGAATGGCAAAGGTGATAAAGTATTGTTTAGTTATTGGTGCCATACTTTTGCTGCAGGACATTATTATAAAACGTTGTGGTTTTTGTCAGATTTCTATCACCTTGCCAATAACATATTTAGAAATTTACTGTAAAAAACATCTTTGAGGATTTTGGGTTTTGTCTCTTTTATTTGGTTTCTTTGCTTCTAAACTGTGACTGGAACTGAGTAAACTTAACATCTTAGAGAAGAAAATATTTCAGACTGTCTCTGAAGTCCAGTTTATTTTCAGTTTGGCTGTGCTTGTTTTTATGCAAATGTTTTAGATTGAATGCTTAACTCAAACTGGAAAAAAAAAAATAAATAAAAATGAATCCCTGTGATCTGGGGCGGACTTGCAGCTACTAAAGGCAATAAAATTCAGCTCCTATTCCAGACCTCTGGATATCTGGTAGTCTATCCTTCCTCCTGCTGTGCATGTATATTTTATACTAATGTTAATGGGAGTTATGTGTGGATATTCAGCAGAGAGAGCACACCCCATTTGGTAGGTAAATTTATGTGTCGCTCTTTTTCATTATTCCCCAGACCAGTACAAGGAGAAATAGAGATATAAGATTTATAAAGCTTCTACAATATCCTGTTTTGCCAAATTGTATTCTAGCAAGGGCATGACAGGATTACTGGCCTCACCCTTGACACCAGAGGAACTCAAATTAATGTCTCATTGTCACTGTCATTAAGAATAGCCCTGCATGTTTTTAAGTTGTAATTTCAAACACCTGAAATCCAAGCTTTTATTGATGGCCAAGATTGCTCCATTTTAAACCTTTTGATGAATACATCCACTGTTACTTTAAATGAGGCACAGTCCCTCTTTATAAAAAAAGGATATAAAATTAGATTATGAGAGTTTATATAGCTTTTAAATATCAAGCTGTCAGGGCTTGTGCAGGTAGAAATATTATAATCGAAGAATGGTGAAGAAAGAGTTTATATTAGAGGGAGGATTTTTTGGGTAAATTCATACCAAGGAGAATATAATGGAGACAGGTTTTTTGCCAGTGCTTTGGCTCTGCTGACCTCCATTTGCAGCAGAGATTAGCCTGATAAAGCCGACACAACCTCAATAAAACACTAACAATGGAAAGAAGTAAATAGAAATCATATTAAGCAGCAGCAATATTGCATGAATTGAAACAAAAATTTAGGTATAATAGCCTTGGTGGGTTTTAATATTGTTCCCAATCGCATCACAATATGAATCGTATCATAGTGATTCTAAATAACATTTATCATCTTTAAATCTTCTCTCCTAGAAGATGACTCACATTATTTGAGAGGGTTTTTTTTGAAGAGTTCATACATAATTAAATGCACTGGAAGCAAAAGGTACAAAATGCCTTGAGAAACAGCAACTTTTTGTTATATGTTCAATTAAATGCAACGATTACATATTTATTGTTATTTTGCTACCTTGCAGAAGTTAAATGAATAGAATAATAGAAAGGTATTGCAGGACAGAACTCAAATAAATCCAGATGGGAAATTTTATTCTGTTTTCAATTACTGCAGCATTGCTAAATTGTGAGGACAATCTGTAGACCATGACAAAACGAAAAGATTGGTCAAAAATGCATTTATAGGGGATTAGAGGCTAAATATAACAGAAAGATGGTTCAATTCATTTTGTCAGAAAATTATCTGTCCAAGGGACTATATCTTCATTTACAAGGAAAAAATTTAATCCATCACATGGATGGACTTTGTTTTTCAGGGGATTCTGGGGTTCAAATTGCAGGGATCCACTTCTCAGTGCATCAGGACAGGCTCGAAATGGTTGTGGAAGACTCCAGACTCAAAGGGGAGAGGTAGGAGATAATGTCAAACCCCAAAATTTTTACCATCCTGGCTCCAAAATGGTGATGTTGGTGACATGTTCAGTCCCATCCATGGGAAAATATCCCACTGCTGGGAAGACACCAGTCTGTTCTCCCTGAATGAAGGAGAGGCCTTTATTCACCCACAGAGCTGCT